>NC_090934.1:614398042-614701073 GCF_040938575.1 Ambystoma mexicanum | reverse complement strand
ATACTTCTTTATGTTGAGGAGTCCTCAAGGACAATTTGATATGATTAATTAAATTTGGTTTAGTGAGTTTAACTAAGCTTGCTTCACAGTCTGTCACTCTATATTTACCTTTTTTTCATCAGGTTTCATATTATTTTTGTTTTTGTAGTTTTGGGCTATTTGGTATAGACACATGTTTTCCAAAGTATTACTTCTGTTTGGGTAGTATGTATCCAATACATTGTTTTTTAAAATGTCTTGGCTGTTGGGATCATGTTTGGCTATTGTTTCTATATCTTCATATGATTTTAGAACTCTTTTTCTAGATTTAGCTGGACCAAGACTTAGCCATACTATATTTTCAGATTTACCATACAATGAAGTACCAGTTAAACAATCAGCTGCTTCATAAGATCCACATTCTCTATGGGTGAGCATTTTTATGCCCAAGCTGTATAATTTCTGAGATACTGTTTTATCTGATGACAGGTCATTCCAGAGGTCTTGGAGCTTTGTCTTTTCTGCTTTAGTTAAGTATGCTGTGACATATCGTGCAACTGCAGTAGAATTGTCTGCAATGTACTGCACATCTATGTTTGCATTCCATAAGTGGGCAATGATTGCATTATAATCATTGATATATTTTTCTTCTTCTTTTCTTTTTATGTAATATGTATTTTTAGGTGACTTACCTTTAACACTATGTCTAACTTAAGACATGAGGTTGTTTACTTGACCTGTATTTGTAACTGGTCTAGGGAAACCAAATCGGCATTTGGTGTAGTATTTGCCTTTTTTTTTGTATTTGCGACAACAATATTTTCCACATTTGTGTCTTTGAAATTGTAAAATGTGTGCATGAAGATCACTATTTGTGGCTTCTGATGGAATTTCACAAGTGACATGTTTTTCAATAAACTGTAAAACAGTGGCATCACTGTCTTGACCAAATTTAGGAGCATCTTTAATCCATAAAAGCATGTGGATATGTGGTGCTCCTCTGGCTTGGTATTCTTTTCTCCAAAAGAAGTGTTGCACTTCTCCAAGGGGAGGAACAGTTTTATTACAAATAAAATGTAGCATAGCAATGAAGCGATGGTGAAAATATCTTGAAACATTAACAGGATCCAAAGAACAAAGTTCTCCAGGTGTTAGAATATCTATGTTTGTTTTGTTTTTATTTGATATGCGTAGGAAATCATGTAAATCTTCCCATGCATATTCTGAACAACTTAATGTAACAAACCAAGTGGGTGGGCCAAGGTTTCTGATCATACAACGTACATCTCCATGACGTCGAAACCAGTACTCTTTAGTACCACGCATATTTGCTAATAGATTTGTAATATTTGATTGTAAAACCTCATCCTTTTGTTGCACTTTCTCTAATAATTGTGTAGCTGTCATATTTTGAAAGTGTGATCCTGATTTTAATATGTGTGCAACTCCGTAACATAAAGTTGCTAGTTCACTTTCAAAGAGTAGGTGGAATATGTATTCCACATTTTGTCTAAATCTGGGATCTTCAGAATACATCCGTAATGAGCGGTATTCTGAAGCTGATATTTGAATAGGTCTATCATCATACCTTCCTCCTTTGCCAGTAGGAAAGAGTAGAGGAAAAGCACGTGCATCTATACTTTTTTCCCATATACTGATTGGCGATCCTTTTGTTTGACGCATTTGGTAAGTTTCCAGTACATCTTGTACGGTGTCATTACAGTGCAAAGGATGAATTGTATAATGGTCTAAAGTATTTGATATTGTAGCAGGATCTAGTAGCTCAAATTGACTAGCTTCTTGTGTTTCTTCAATTATTTCAGTTGTATCTTTCAAGTTTTCTTCAATATTAATTTCTTTGTAATATTCATTATTCTCTTTAAGATATTGGAAGGCTTGTCTAACTTTATATAAATGTACCAGCTGTTGCCATATTTTATTGTCTTTTGTAGGTACTCCATTTACTAATATAATTAAAGATTGCTGCATTGGACGTTGCACTCCTAGAGTATGCACATTTTCTTTTAGATTTAATGGTAAATAAACTACTTTTCCACGAATGCCTTTTACCAATTCGGAGGGAGGTAATTTTGTTGTTTTTGGTTGAAGGCGTATTATAGCTTGAAATGGGTGTACTGTTTGAATTATGATGCTCTCATATACATTAAGTTGTTGTAGAGGTTTTGGTACTGGGTATAATTCCAAATTGTTTGTGATAGAACGTGAAGGAGTTTGGTTGTTGTCAAGTTTTGTAGTGCAATAACTGCAAAGTATTAAGGGCTCAGTTATTTCATATTTGTTTTCTGCTACAAGGTAGAGAGCTAATTCAAACCATTTAGAATCTTCATTGTCTTCTATTTTGTATGATAGGTCCACAGTGTTTGTGTTACTTTTATAAAAAATTCTACGGCAACATACACATACATGGTTTGGTACTTCAGCTGATGTACTTTTAAATTTTAGTATTTCTTTTTTGTATGTGTTTAGCAAAAGGTTGCCATGTGTAGAATTGTTGCTTAATTGGTTTAAAGCAATTTCATTCTGTAAATGGCTTTCACTTCCAAAATATTTTTTCTGGATATAGTGAATTTCTTCAAGTAGGTCTTTTGCTGTACCATGTTATTTAACTTTGGTAGGATGTTATTTAACTTTGCTAGTGCTAAAGCAGGACTTTTAGCATAGTACAGTTTATAGACTAGATTTCTTATAGTTGAATGATGTGTTGATATCCTTTTGATATCATGGAAAGTGGTTTTACAAGTAGGTCCTGTAATGCAGGCCAATGAATGTCCTTGTAGTCCTGTGTACTTGAGCACTGGACAGGTATCTATATTTTGCAGTAATTTAATTTTGATTTTGTCTTTGCTTTTTACATATTTATTGAGGAATTGGCGTAAAGATTTGAAACATTGTTTGGGAATGTTACACATTGACGTGCATGGCCATTTGTACACTAGACATTCTGATTCAGTTGAATGGAGGGGTAATTCTAAGTTTTCAGGGCATATTTTTGTAAGAAGTACTTCTTGTTCCATTATGGTATTATTCACTTTTTCATAACTTCGACCACTGCTATGTATGGCAATTGTATTAGTTTGCTTTTGTTTGTACGCTTCTTCATTAAAATATGGTTCTGTGCTTGTAGTGTGATTCCATTCACCTCCGCTGATACTTAAGAAGTTCTTTCTGTTGATATTTCGCTTATTGAGAAGTCTTTTTTGTAATTTAGTTATTAGTTTTGTTAGTGGTTTCATTTTGTTTAACAGTAAAATAAATACATTTCTTTTGAGAAGAATTGCACTGTCCATCAATGCTTCTAAGATTAATTTCCTATGATAGGTTTTAAGCTTTGAACCTGATTTCTCTACTGTTTTTATAAGATTTTGAAGGACTTTGTGACGGTATATTTTGGCTAAAATACTTTTCTTGGTATGCTTACTTTGCACTATATTAAAATTTGAAGAAGTAGTTTTATCTGTACTGATAGCTGATTTTCTGTTAATTGTTTTTTGGTTTGTTTTACATTTTGATAGAGGAAGCGAAGTTGCTGTACTTGAAACTTCTTGTGTTTCACTAAATGATTGTATTAGCTGTTTTGTTTCAACTTTTTTTACAAATTCTGCTAGAGATGGATGCTTATGTTGGACACCTTTATTTTCATTTGCTCTACTTTTGCGTTGCTTTCTACGGACTTGACTTTTGGTATGCATTCTTTAGGGTCTGTTGAAAAAAATAAAGAAGATATGGGTTGGGGTGTTCTGGAATGTATGTGCGCTGTGTGCATGAGTGTTTGAGTAAGATGGTAAAGATGTATGTAATGGTGTGTGATTGTGCATTGGGAACTAAAACTAGTAGGGATAGGTATTCTTGAATTTATGTGTTACTAAACTGGGGTTCAGATGACAAAAAAAAGTAAGCTAGTGGTGTGGAAAAGTACAAATAGTAAATCTAATGTATACAATTAAAACAGTTGTTTGTTCTATAATATGAAAATTGTAGTGGTTCAGTTGGGTAATTTGTGTGTCCAAAAATAGAAATTTGTGGGCCATTCTGGCTGTAAATCGCTGTTTAAGACATGGAAATTTTTGGACAAAATGGTACAAAATCTCTATTTTTAGAAACCGAAATAGCTCGTATTAATGTTATAGTATATTTGATTAATAATACAAATATTATGGTGATATTTTACTTACTTTTTTTTTAAATTAACTGGTAACTTCTTAGTTTTTCTTTCTTCTTCGAATTCGGCTGCTTCTTTTCAGAAAACTGGTCTTCACTGCAATTGTAAAAGCTTCAAATTAGTAACTTTGTTTGTATATAGCACTGTTTTTAATTTAGATATTGATTTTTTTAATTGAAATTCTCAGTGCCTTCTGTAAAACCATTAAACTAATTTATTTACATAAGATACATTGCATCAGTTCAGTACATATGATATGTTCTTAATGAACAAATTGTATTGAATGACTAACTGTAGCAAAAAAAATATATCTTTACTATGTCTTGTGAAATGTATAATATATTAGTGAATACCACTATTTCTGTAAGTAAACTGTTCTAGGTAATTGCGCCTCAATGTCATGTCTAATTTAAAGTAATTAAGTAAATAAATAAATAAAAACAAAAAATATGAAATTGTATAAGTATTTTTATAAAGGTTTAAAGATAGATTGTGTTTGCATGCAATTTTGTTTGAATATATGTAGTCTATATATTTCATTTAAAAAATGTTAGTTTAACATGATTTGAGTGTGTGTGTATAAAGAAAGTAAAAAGTATAAAGGTTTATAAGTGATAGTTGATTTTAGGAAATTGAAAAAAGTACAGTAAATTCATTTTACAGATTTTACAAGGTAAAAGTCTGTTTGAAAATGTGTTCATCTACTATACAAAAAATATGCATACCTGAAGTTTGTGTTCATGCATATGGATATGCATGGAGCTGCAAGTAGAAATCTTGAAGACTTGTACAGTATTTCTGGTAGATGCTGCTGGCCAATGATATGACACTTGTACTCAGAGAGATTCAGAGTACATTTGCAGTGCTGATCTATGATGATGCAGTTAGATGTAGAGGTCTTGAATGGGATTGGTGCATGGTGATTTTTGAGGTACATTCAATGAGGGAATGGCAGAGAGAGTGTAGTGGAAATGGTAGAGGGCTGTTCATGTTACGATATGTCCGCGGACATGGCGGTAGTTCGCGGACATCGGGAGTTACATCCAGGGATTTTTGGGTTCAGAAGTCATGCAAATGAGAATAAGCACTGAAAGGGATTGGTCAGGAAAGTTTGGTGGGTGTGTTGTGCCAGGAGAGATTTTCTCAGATACTCTTTTTGCTGAGAGAACAAAAGATAGCTATGGCTGTGTGTTTCAGAAAACAAATTGTTTGGATTTTAGGAGATTCGTGGATACATTGGTTGAAGGTGCATGCAGAAAGCTGTGGAGTAGCTGATCTTGGATTCCCACATGTGGAAGTACACTGGCATGGAGTACGTGGAATGAAGTGGTTGGGCTTGCTACGTCTCTGTGCTACTTTGGAGACAGAGCAACATCCAGACATAATTGTAAATCATTGTGGAGGGAACAGTTTAGGACATGTGACTGGAATTTTTTTGCAATTTGCTATGAAAGAAGGACTTAGGAAGGTAATGGACATGTTTCCTAATTCTCAAGTGATATTTTCACGGATTGCGCAGAGACAAATGTGGCTTCGTTCTTCTTCATTTGGTCAACAAATGGAAAAAGCAAGGCGCAATGTTAATAAGGCTGTTTGTGGCTTTCTAAGAGATTTTGGCATGTCTTCTTTTCACAATGAAAATGTTATGTTTTGTAGTACATACATTTTTCGCAGAGATGGAGTCCATCTTACTTATGTTGGCAATCAGATTTTTCTGAGAAATGTACAAAATGCATTGCGACCTTTTTTGGAATTACAACAACGATTTTGAAGTAGAGGTTAAGCATTTACAATTTTTGACTTACAAACACCACCCAAAGGCTCTTTTCAGAGCCACCACTTCTTTCCAGAGAAAATTACAATGTTTGTGATGGAGTAGCAACCCAATTTTTTTAATGTTCGCGAACTGTCCGCGGACTTATAAAAAATACAAAGAGCCCTGCTTCATTTATTTTCACTTCTATTTTTTAACTGGGAAAGGCGGCTCTGAAAAGAGCCTTATTTTTTTTTATTTTTGTAATTTTGTATTTTTTTTGTTTTTTCAGACACGACACACTAGGAGAGGAGGGTAAAGGAGGGTAAAGGGAGGGACACCAACCACATGGATAAGAAAGGGCGAGCTGAGTGAGGAAGATGTAGAGTGGGTTTTATTTGGGTAGTGAGCAGGTCTTCTCGTGCTCTGAGACGATAGTCTCAAAAGCACTCCGAAGTCGCTCCCCCCTGCAGAGTACTGTGTCACAGTACATACATACAACTGTGACCCTCGAAAGGTAAGGCTCATCAGCATTCTGTATGGCCTGTGAGGCAGCTTGAGAAAGATGCTGTCCCACAGAGGTGGTCCTTGTGGCCCCAGAGTGAAATGACCTCAGGTGTCGCTTCATAGTAGTGGTCCCAAAGCTGTACTTACCGTGCTTCCCGTGACTGAGTATCATTTTGCACTCATTGCAGGTAACACGGTTCGCACAAGCCTTAGGAACATTACCATGAATGGTAAATAACCGCCACACCCAAGACTTACGCCTAGTGCGGGTAGTAGGGATTTCCTCTACCTCATTCTCATCATCCTCTTCTTCCTCCTCCGCATCCTCACTCCTGTTCCCCCTCTTCAGGCCCTTGGGGATGTGGTGGTGGTGGAGGGGGTGGGGGTGGTGCTGAAGCAGGTGCAGCACCAAGTGGCAGTTCAGCAGCCAAGGATGCCATCTCGATGATGGTGTAGTCTGCAGGTGGCAGCAAAAATCACTTTGTTCTGAAGAATAGCCAGAAACACAATGGGAATAAGCTCTTGGGCGTGGTCTTTTATAGGGGTGCTTGTGCGCGGTCCGCAGACATGCGCACTGTCCGCGGACAGATCAAACACAAAAAAAGGATCGGAAAGTTTCAAAAGGTATATAGAAACTCAAGATTGCTATGTGGGACTTGTGCCATGGTGAGATTTTATTGAAAAATATTATGGATTAACTGAAAATGTACTTTTAAATTGTTCGGGGACACGAACAGTGTCCGCATTTCAGGACACACGATGAGCGTGGGCGCGGTCATATGATGCGTTTGCGAACTAGTCCGCGAAGGAAGCTCCTGTCCGCAGGACACCAAGTGCACGGAGATTGGTTAGCGCATGCGCATTGATGTCCTACGGACACTGTTCGGGTTCTGAAGTAATTAAAAGTGCGTCACACGTGAAACGAACATTTCAGGACACTGCGTGTGTTCTTAGAACAGTTTAAACTTGGTAGCGAACAGTAAGGACAGATATAGTGTTCTTCAGGACAAGTGTAATTTAGTTTATGTACGAACATAAACTAAATTACTTAGCTCCTGGAGAAACTGGCCATCTCCCAGCTTAACCTCCATGCTGAATATGTTGGTAATCTTCATGACCATCAATCCGGCTTCAGAGCGGCCAGAAGCACGGAAACTGCTCTCCTGAACATCCGTGAGGACCTGCTCCTGAACCTCGATTCCAACACTCCCTGTGTTCTCATTCTGCTCGATCTCCCCTCTGCCTTTGACACTGTCAACCATGCCATCCTGCTCAACCGTCTCCGTGATAACCTGGGTATCACTGGTCAGGCTCTGGCATGGCTGACCTCTTTCCTTTCCAGTCGACCCTCCCAGGTCCAAATGGGCTCCTTCCTCTCTGACATCTTTTACTCCACCTGTGGTGTCCCCCAGGGATCCAACCTCTCTCCCTGGCTTTTCAACCAGTATCTGGCACTCCTTGCCCACCGCATCGCCGCTCTCTGCCCCCACTTTCAGTGCTATGCGGACGATACCCAGCTCATTTTCAGGCTACCCTCGGCCTCCTCCTCTCCTTCCCTCATCTCCGACTGTCTGTCTGCTATCCAGGAATGGTGTGCCGCCAACGACCTCTGCCTTAACGCCAGTAAGACTGAGATTCTACTCATCGGCACACCCACTCCCTCCTTTCCTGCAGCTCTCTGGCTGGCCTCCCTTGGCCCCCTTCCTGCCCCTACCTGCAAAGCTAAAAACCTCGGGGTCATCTTCGACTCCACACTCTCCTTCTCTCCTCATATATCTGACGTCTCTAAGAAGTCACACTACCAGCTGCACCTCCTCAGAGGTATTCTTCCCTTCCTCTCCTTCCCCCAGAAGCTCACTGTCTCCCGAGCCCTGGTTCTCTCAAGGCTGGACTACTGTAACAGCCTCTATCTTAATCTGCCTGCCTCCACTCTCCGCCCTCTGCAACTTATCCAGAACAGAACTGCGAGACTTGTCCTTGGCCTCAAGCCCAGGGACCGTATCTCTCCAGGACTGAAATCTCTTCACTGGCTCCCAGTGGCTGCGAGGATTAAGTTCAAAACCCTCTGCATTGTCCACAAGGCCTTCTGGGGCCTGGGGCCTAAATACCTTCAACTCTCTCTTCCTAAATATCTGCCTTCACGAGCCCTTCGCTCATCCGTCTCCAACTCCCTCATGGTCAGCCGCTTCTCGAAGCAACGAGCTGGGGGTAGATCTCTCTCCGCAGCAGGGGCCTCCCTCTGGAACAGCCTTCCTGCCTCCCTGAAACTTGAGGAGAACCATCTCCGGTTCCGGAAGCACCTCAAAACCTTCCTCTTCGCTTCTGCCTTCTCTCTCCCTCTCCCTTGCTAAACCTGCTAAACTCCCCACTGAAGTCTGCACTAAACCTGCATCTGGGCCACTCTGTGACCTTGGTCCAGGGCCCAGCCACTCTCCACTTGCACTGCCTCCCTGGCTCCTCCTGCACTGTGGGACTGTCACTGCATCCCTACAGCCCCCTTCCCAGCACTTGCTCTGCACTTACCTCGCACTTGCCACCAGCTGGCCCTTTTATTTATTATTTATTATTTATTATTTTATTACGCTACTTACCTTGTACTGCACTTTCCCCCCCCACCTCCTCCCCCTGCACTTTCTCCTTTTCCCCTTACCTCTGCACTTGCACGATCTGAATGACACCTGGCCTAGTAGGATCGTTTGTCTGTCTTCCCCTTGTTTCCCTCCCTCCCTGCCTCGTCGCGCCTTGAAACACTTGTGTATAGGCGCGTTACAAATACCATATCATATCATATCATAACATTTCAGGACACCAATTGTGTTCTTAGAACAGTTTCAATTGGGTAGCGAACACTACGAACAGGTATAGTGTTCTTCAGGACACCTCCATTTTCGTTTACGTACAAACATTTCTGGACACCAATAGCGTTCTTAGAACAGTTTGAACTTGCTAGCGAACAGTACCGGACAGGTATAGTGTTCTTTAGGACACTTTAATTTGTATTTGTTTACAAACAATTCAGGACACCGTGTGTGTTTATTAGTACAGTTTCATGTTGCTAGCGAACACTACGAACAGTTGTACTGTTGTTCAGGACACATCATTTTCGTTTATTTACGAACATTTCAGGACACCAATTGTGTTCTTAGGACAGTTTTAAGTTGATAGCGAACATTACGGACAGATATAGTGTTCTTTAGAACACTTTAATTTTTGTTTCTTTACGAACATTTCAGGACACCACGTGTGTTCTTAGAACAGTTTCAACTTGCTAGCAAACAGTACGAACAGGTGTGGTGTTCTTCAGGACACCTCCATTTTCGTTTATGTACGAACATTTCAGAACACTCGCACTGTCCGCGGACACTTTTATTGTTTTTTTTTTAAAAAAAAACGGAAACTATTCACAATACAATATAAAAATTAAACTTTATTTAACATATATTAATAATTTATGACAGAGAAGGTGAGGCAGAAACAGAAACAAAAACAGGAGAATTTGGGGTTTCAACATGATTGGTATTAGGTGAAGAAGGGATGGAAATCTCATCAAAACGTTTTGGATTATGGAGAGGGTTTGGGGATAATTGACTGGCATATGGTGAGGAGGGACAAGTACATGTGGGCAATGGTACGAGGTTTTTGGTTTGAAATGATTTTCTACAAAAGTTTTTAAATTATTAAAATTAGCCAACAATACATCCATTTTTTCTTCTATATTGTGAAGACTGTTATCCATAACAGGGTTTTCTGAAGTTTTTTTCTATTCTGGTATGCTCTGTACAAAAAATTAATATATATGTTAAATGTATATAAAAAAAATAATAAATAAATGGTTTATATTATAAAGTGTTTACCATTAGTTTCACTATCTTGTGACATTTCTTCATGTGGGAAATTGTCCTCTAGCCATTCCAGAGTACTAGACATTTCTGTGAGAAAAAAAAAAGATAATATATTTTTTAATCTAATACAGAAAGTTTATAAATATATGAGTAAAATGAAGTACACTTATTATTTCTGGTAAGATAAGTCCTATGTATTCAGTGGGTCTGGTCTTGCTCTCAGTTCTGTTGTGTCTGTGAGGTAATTATGTTGGAAGCCAATTTATCTTCTTGTGGTATATTCCATTTCAGAACATATTGTATTTAAATGAATGGTTAGTGTGTTACATATATGGGTTACATTTCTTATGTATTACTATATATAATGTGTTTGTGTGCTGCTTTTTGAATTTGTTAAATGTTCCTATATTATGATATAACAATCAAACATACCCCACCACCCCCCCCCACAGTTTTTAGGTAGTGGTACTGTTCTCCGAACATGTCCGCGAACATTAAATAAGTTCACGGACATCAAGTTCATAAGAAGAGATCTAGTCAGTTCCATATGACATGTATATAAAGTCAAAGTCATTATTGTTAAGTTGTGCTACTAAAAAACTATGAAATTCAGTGAAAAAACTTTGTTAAAGGGACGTCATCGTTAAGTTGCGCTCTTAAAAACCTATGAAATTCAGTGATAAAAACTTTGTAAAAGTGATGTCATCTTTGATGTCCTGGGTGTTAGTCTTAGCAGTGCACAGTGGTGGCGTGAGTTATGGTTGCTTAGCTTACCATAACTGGCAAATTTCAAGGGTTTCTCGGTTTTACTTGGAACCATAACGTCCCTTTAACAAAGTTTTTTCACTGAATTTCATAGGTTTTTAGTAGCGCAACTTAACCATAACGTCCCTTTAACAAAGTTATTTTCACTGAATATATATATATATATAGGAAAATTTGTTTTTACAAATCTTTGGAGAAGTGTGAAATCAAACTCTAGATTGTTGTCAAGTGTTTTTTGGAAAATAAAAAAGTAGAAGTAATCATTAAAAAATCTTTTCATATGAAAATAAAATTGTTTATTTTTGTATTGAACAAACTTAAGGATCTAAGGAATGACTACACCATTCCATAGAAATATAGAAACAGTTCATGTATTTGCACATGACAACTTTTGTGACATGTTTGGCGAGAGTGGAAACACACTTCTCATACAGAAAGATTTTAGAATGTGCTCCTTTCTATTGATGAGAGTGGATGTAGCTATGAAGTCCAAAATGGTGTGATATCTAAAAAAGAAGAAATCCTAAGTTCTCATAATACAGAAATAGAATGTTTATGTCATTCTAGAATAAAACCTTAAAAGCAAAGTGAGGTAAAGTCTTAAATAGATTTTTGCTGGATTTGCACAAACATAATAATGTTCAAAGATAGATCAAGATGCTACAGAGAACAGATGACTGTGAAGTTTGTGAAAAAACTGAACTTCTGGTTCACTCTCTAGCTTATCTTGATAAAAATAGATGTAAGAGTCAGTTTCATCATATATGGATGCTGGCTGCACATCATACTAAAATGTACAACAAGTATATATCTTGCACTTTTAAATCAAATATTTCTGATTAGAACTGTAGAAAGTTTAGTTTCTATACCAAAAAATTATAAATATAATGCATTTTTAAAAGTATGTATACGTATATGAAACACTTACAGGAAGTGGAAATGATGATCCTATGCTAACAAAAAATCTGATTTTTCAACAGTATAAACACAGTATTGCAGTGTTTGAGTTGTTTTCTATGGAAAGACCTGACATTGTTTGCAAATCTTGTTGACACAGTTTTTAGAAGTCTTAAGTGCAACTAATGTACATTGAGGAGCCAATTAGACACAGTGTAGAAGATGTACGGAAATAACGTTATCTGTATTTTTGTAGAAGAACAATTTGAAACAAGTGAGGCACTTAAAGTTTGTAGACACTGTGTTGGGCTTTCTAATCAAACACATATTCCTCCAGTAAGTGTCTTGAATGACATGGTAGTGCCTTATATCCCTGTTGTGCTTGAAGAAATTAACATGTTTTAAGTGATTGCATTGCAAACTGTTAATTCTTTCCAAGTTATTGTTAGATTGCAATCAAAGATGCCAAAGCTGCATAAAAAATGATTAGTGCAAGGTGTGAGTGGCAAAGTTGTGTATTTAACTCTCATTTTGGAAGAACATGTCAACACTCTAGGAGTGAAGCATGACATTGCAGATTCTTTATTTGTTTCAGTAAATGGTGTTGTCACAAAGCATGTTTGGCAACAGCTTATAGATATTGGAAAGGTGAAAAACGCATTGGCGTTTGGAGCACAATGATTCATTCAAAGGGATTCTGAATGTACCAGACTTGTATATGCTTGATGTTGAGTCAACAAAGTCCTGGAAGGGTAGCTCAGTGGCAACATGCTCTCCTTGGAAGCAAGACGACATAGAAGCAACACAGGTTTGATCCCCAGGTCCGCACTTAGAAGCCTCTGAGTGTTTAAGCGTGTTATAAATATGCAACTAAGACAAAAACAAAAAAGATTCTGTAACCGCACCTCGATGCACTGTGTGAGCACTTTAAAAACGCAAATAAATAAAGGCAGTGGAGGTTGGTTCCGAAGTCTATCTGTTGCAGAAAGGAATAGTTTGTATGAAATGTACATTGTTCATCCTCTATACTCACAAGAAGTCATGGGCGACAATTTTGAATTGTATCAAATGAATGCAAAGAACGGTGCTTCAATCAGTGTTTGGGAAAATATGATAGAAGCTTTTTGTTTCTCTGTGCATTTTCCTAATGGAATAGGAATCAGATTGGATGATTGGAAGGTTCCAATTGATTTGCAGAATATCTTTTGTGCAAGAATGTTTTCTGAAGATTCCCGATCCCGCACTAATGTTCAATATCATTTTCATTTATTGTATGAAAGTGAATTTTCAACATTATGTTATGCTGTTGCTCGTATACTTGAGACCAGAGCTAGATTTCAAAATCTTTCTGCATATTAGATGCTGCAATACGTGAAAGAAAATGAAGTTTATAGAGGGTAAATCTTTCAATATTCTTGCCACAATGAAAGGAACCAAGGAATATTGGTATAGGAGACACTCAGAGGTTAGAGGCCTGATCAGTAACTTGGTATATCCTACTTGATTTGTGACTATTAGTTGCACTGAGTATGGTTGGGATGATGTTGCAGAGTGGATTTGTAAAAGCAATCCGCAGAAAGAAGACGTAGAACACATGACACCTGGATAATTGTGTTCTATGGAACCTGTAAGGGTATATCAGTACTTTCATCACTGATTTCTAGCCATGTTACACTTTATACCTAGTAAAGGAAATGGTCCACTGGGTGCTGTGGAACATTTATTTTGGAGGAAAGTGTACCAGCAGGTGGGGCTCCATATATCCATATGCTGTTGTGGATTAAAGAGGCTCCTCAGTTTGGTAAAGAAAGTGATAGCTGTATGATGGAGTTTACTTGTTCCATCCCTGCTCAGCGTGCTGATCTACAGAACAAGGGGAAAAGATTTCAACAGCACTCATGTGGTAAGTACTGTTGAAATCTGAGAAAATACAAAAGTGCAGATTTGGCTTTCCTGGGACACCAGTCGAGTGATTAGTATGACGTCATCTGTTCGACACCATGTTACTGGTAAGCCACTGAGAAATACCTATCATTTAAAAAGACATAAGAAATGCCAATTCATTAATGTTTACAATCCTGTTACTGCTCATCTTTGGAATGCAAATGCTGATGTACAGTATATTGCTGATGATACAACAGCTGTTGCTCGCTATGTTAAAGCATACATGACAAAATCTGAAAAGAGCTTCAGCTGAAGTATGGGTCAGACTTCTCAGTAGATAAAATCCTGAGTCAAAAACGTCTAGCTTTGGTCTGAAGATGCTCTCACATAGAGTGTGGTAGCTACAAAGCTACAGATCGGCTAACTAGTTTGCCTCTGTATGGAAGCAGCATTAATATACTTTGGTTAAGTCTTGGCCCAACTAGTACTAGAAATCGGGTACTGACGCCTTTGAGTGAAATTCAGTAGTTAGCCGAAACAGTAGCTGACAGTAAAGAGATCCTGAAAACCAACCTTATTGACACATATTATCCAAATCATTCTGCAGAGTTGGGGGATATGTGTTTGTATAAAGTAGCAGAGTGGTACTCACATTGAAATTTTGAAGCAAACAGTGACAGAGGACGGTTTAAAATTCACAAATGTACTAGTAGAGTAGTGAGACATGAGAAGGCAAGTCTCATCAACCATGTGAACCTGTCTTGCCAAACTGCAGAGAAAAAGGAATTATTACATTTTTGTCTTTTGCAGTTGTTCTTCCCATGGCGTGCAGAGAGTGATTTGCTAGGATGTTTTATGTAAAGTAGAAGATAGATTGTTACTCGAATGTATTTTAAAATCAGTATGAAATAAATGTAGAGATAACATTCTGAAGATTACATACATTAGAAAAGAAAACAACATTCTGCAATCTTCCACTTCTGTTTTATTGTGTACATGTACAAGAAGTCCCCATAAATACCAGGCTAATTAAGTGGGTTCATGTACATTATTCTGAGTGTTATGGAGTGTAGAAGGGTATAACTGTTAACATATGAAACAAGTAACAGTAAGATATAGATAAAAAAATAAAGTGCACTGTTTCTAAAATAAACAATATTTAAGTACTAATAAGAGTTTTGATGCAACAAAACCCTGGAAATTCGGCAAATGCCATCTTAACGTTGTGCCCCCTGTTGTGCAGCCTATGACCACAATGATGTCATCACTGTGGTGACTTTAGCTGAACGTCCAGTGTTTTGTTACCTTCAGTTCTCACCTTAACATCCCTGCAACAAAAGTTTTTTTCCTTGAATATATATTTATATATATATATATATATATGCTATTTAATTTGCACATTTCTGAAGCAACATAGTCCATTGTAGCCTCTTTGTAGTGTATTTGTGAAATGTATGTTGATCCAGGGGGTTTGGGTTTTCTGTGAGAATGATTTTGATTGACTGCCATGTGATTGACGAGTATTGTATCAGATGTGTGATGGAGACAATACACACGTTTAAAGACAAAAACTTAAGGTATTCGGTCACAATCCCTCAGTTGAAAAGTCCTCACTCCCATAAGGGCAGGTATGAACAAAATAAGAATCATTACCTCTAGAGTTATCTTCTCCTTTAAGGTCTGACAGAACTGTTTTTGTTCTGCATAGGCATCCACAGCAGTCATAATTTAGCAAATGGCACTGTTCAACCATAGAGGTTTTCCTAAGTAAAGCCCCATGAAATTAAGATAGCTGAAGTTACGTTTAAGAGGCATCAGTTCATTTGACATGCATGCATTTCGTTAAGTACAGAATGGTCCATATTTCACAGATCACAACATAACAAGTGACTGAGGAGAAAATATTACATGTTCGGAAAACTTGTAGAATAATCAATTTAGAGCTGATCAAGAGCAAAATGTTGCACCATATTAAAACTTCTTGCCAAGAAGGCCTGACCCTGCAGCGGACTTCTGTTAACATCAATTTCTGCAGCCGATAATTTAATCCAAACATCATTTAATGGAGGCACTCCTCTCAGATGATTTAATCCCACCGAAAGTTTCAGAACAGTTGCCCATACCCTGGTCATCTACCACTTTCATGGTGACAACTTCCATTTTGCCAGATTCCCAGATGCTAACTGATCTGACCACATCGCCCCATTATAAATACATTTTACTGGTTATTCTTACAAACATTCATCACCTCAAATGACTCACAACCAAAACCCCACTCTACATGGACAAAAAACTCACCATGTCCGGAAGCCAATGCACTGCCAGTAGCCACAACATCACCAGACTAGAAACTAAAGAAACACAAGAAGGAAAACCATAATAAACCAGAGGTTTTCCTGAAATGCACCTTGTCACTATAACAAGTTACCAAGTGCAACATAGCTTTATCAGATCAACAAGAGGCTGGAACAGACTTATATGTTTCAACAAATGTTTATTAGCATTAAGACTATATAGTTTTGGAACAAACAAAAATGCAAAGTAAAGCTTCAACAGGGACATGATTGCTTCTCATCATGGTTAACAGCTCCGGCCTTTAACGGAAACATCCTAATCCAGGGTTCCTATCAGGTGCTGGGTCACCTGGAAAAGGTGGAAGAACATGCACACACAGGGTGAAGCACGGAGTAGGTATAGGAGAAGAGAGAATCTGAAGATTAGAGGACAGGAGGTTCACGATAGCTTCCCTTGGGGATGAGACAATCACTTTCCATAGAGGAAAGTATGAGCAGGGATTATGGCCAGGACCACGAGAGAGGCAGGAGGCACGGAAGCAGATTTCATGTATCTAAGGAAACATAATAAAAAAGCCTCTTGGTGGAATCCCAGGATTTGACACTTATATTTCACAAGCTTCTACCTTTGCGCTGTCTTAGTGGGTGAATGCATTTGAGCCCCATGACACAGGACACAGAGCCCACAGACTCCCAGGATGAGAAGCAGAAGACATGAGTTCCCTAACCAAGAAGACTAGTATCAAGTGGAGGGAATATCAAATCTCTACAACTATAAACGATTAACTTGATCAGCGCGCCATCATGAAGGATTAGGATTTGCCAGCAAAAAAGCTGAACTGGCAACCTGACGAAGAAGCTACCCTGCTGTTCTTGAAGCACTACTTTGGATATTTTTAGTTTGTCCTAACTCTTTACATAGTTCATAATAAAACCTGTTTTTAAACATATGATTCAGTATCAGTGCAGTATTGATCCTAAAAAGGGTCTTGGAAGTCGATAACTTACTCCATAGACAGAGTGTGTTGCAATAGAGACCAGTTTCCTAGTTTTTCCTCCAATTCCTGGTCTTTGTTTATAGTTGGACAGTTTGTTGTTTTGGTTGTGATTGCTTTGTAGGTGATGCAGGCTGTCTTGGCCATGATAAATGATTAAAGGAGTAGTGCAGCAACTTAAGGATGGGGAAGATGTAGTTGAGTTTTGTCATTCCTGTTAATTGATTGGCCGCTTTCGAGGGGGAAACTTGGCATCAAAGTGCATCTTTACAATTGCTTATTACACCACTCCATCCTACTTATACACCTCTAGATACCCCCCCATTGCTGCTTCTCCTACCCATGCAATTTACTTGTGGTACCCCTAAACCCAACTAGTAACCCTCTCGGAGTGTCTCCTATGTATATTGTGCTGTTGCTCCCCAGCTATGTTCATGCCTTATAAATCCAATACGTAGATGTACAAACAGATTTTGGAGAGCTATTTTGCATTACTTACTTTGATTAAGCCTGAAACATACTAATGTTGAGATTGTATCTATCATTTACGTTTCATATATTTCAGCCTGAATCCTTTGCACAAAACACCAAGCAAATTACTAATGGTTCACAAAGATACTCCATAATCATTTGAAACAACCATCCATGCACAATTAAATACCAGTAGTACATAGACATTGTTATTGACCTCCTCCCAGCCAATCGGAATGTGTGAAATGCAGTCAGTACATACTAGCATTGGCTGTATTCCTGACAATCTGACTTTAGAAGCAGCCAGCGAATAAACAGAAAGCATGTGTCTTCGTTTAGAAAACTGCAACCTAATTGCCGAGCAAGATTTATTTCAATATGATAATCCAATTTATTTAACAAACCAGAGGTAAAGCTAAAATATCGAATAATGCTTTCATTTTTGTTTTAAAGAAAACCGTTCTCTTTATCATTGCACATTAATGCAAGCTCCTATAATTATTCCAGATCAACCAAATTTCCAATTAAAATGCGTATCTTAAAAAGGCGCCTCAGTCACTTAAAAATGAGACCAAGCAAATAAGTAGAGTAAGCTTTTCAAGTGCATTGCTAGGCGTCCTAAGCTTCCTTATAGCGAAATGTCATTAAAAGGCGAATACTGCACTTAAAAGAAAACATGTTTGGTGTGTTATGCAACGAGTTTTATAATCTCCTTTCCATGTCTGTGCATGACTATGAGTAAATGGACGAGAAAAACGTTTTAATGCAGAAGCAATACATACACTCGTACTAGTATTGAAGTCAACAGCAACTTTACTTTCTGCTGTGAGAAAGGTCATATCAATTTCATGTTTATTAGATTTGTTTCTGAATGTACAAAGTGAACACCACACTCCTTAGAAATGCTCCTGTTTTATGGGATAGCCCTTTATCACATGCTCATGTTTTAGGTCACTGTCAGCCACTCATTATTTTCTTAACCCCAAGGTCAAATAGCCACATTACAGAAACACGCACAATGCAGTATGCAGGGATGTTATCAACAATTGGTTTGAGTTTTATAAACTGGCATCTGCATGGTTCCAAATATTTTTCCAATCACTTAATGTACTATACGAAATATTCATTTTTTTTTCTTTTACACAGTTGTTAATGTAGTCAGCCAGGTTCAATTACAACTTTGCAAGCATTAGGTTTTACAAGATGAATTTCGTACCATTTACACTATGTTGAAAACAGGAGTGAAAGTTGTTTTTGTCATTCACTGTAGAAGTTGAGCCAATGTTCTTTCCCTTTTTTGCTGCTCTCCATGGAATGTATCATTAAAAAATGTACTTTAGACATGTTCTATATTTACCAAATTTCTATGTTTTAAGAGATATTTGGAAGTCCTTGGTTGCCTAGGAAAAGCAAGGCATACGCATTTATTGACAGATGCTCAAAGTACTAATATATGGTTCTTACATTATTGACTGCTACATTCATAGGTTGTAAATATGTTGGTGCATTTTCCATTTATTCAAATAAATAAATAATGCTTTCTCAGTATCAGCAACACAACACTTTTTGTGTATTTCGTATTTTAATTATTTTCACATGTAATAATGGATCAAAGGAAAGTCTTTTCTTTAATTTATTTTTTCATGAGTACTAAATGGATTTTCATAATAATTTCATAGTTAATACTCACCTATATTAAGTTATTACAGAGCTTACAGTGAGACTTTAAATGACATTTCCATTGCCATATAAGATAAAACATGTTTCATTTGTTATCAAACTCTTACCATTAAAAAACAATCTTCAGGAGCACATATGATACAATTGTATCTTTAAAAATGGATGCACAGAAGAAGGTATCAATGAAATGCAGTTTTGGAACTAAGCAACCAAAGAATGTGCATGCTAGAATATAAAAACATGGACCGGACAGGCTTTGTCCAATGGGCCACTCTTAAGATTGCCCACGGTAGGCATTCATTGTTCTCTATAAATCATTGCAATAGTGTGTTATTTTCTGTATTGTAGGGTGATTTTAAATAGTGGACATTTTGTTTTGTTATTTGGTAGGAACAGTAAATGTAAACCATAAATAAGTGATTTAACTTGTCTAGAAACATTCTCTGTATGAGAATATATTTGGGTGTAACGTGGAATTGTAATGTGGACCTAACAACAGGATTAGTGTAACTTTATAATGGAAGGCTACAAGGAGGTTTTACACTTTTGGACATCAGGTTATAAGACCAAGATACCATTCATTGGATGTCATTAGAAAATACAATCCATAATTCGTTTTGGATGTACCACTTACATTGCATGTTCGTCAACAGCATTTACAGTTTGTTGGGTAGTGCTATGCTCATGCATGCATACTTGTTATGCACATTTTTGTAAAGCATCTGTGTCGTTATTCCACATTCTTAAGAACAAAATGTGAAAAACAAATGTCACTGAGGTGTCATAAAATAATACAACGAGATATGTTAAAATCATAACTTTCTGAGACACACAATTTCACTTTTGCCAGGCAGTTTTCATTTACATTGAATTGTGATAATCTCGTCCAGTGCAAGCAATGAAAAGCCTGGTATGCCTGGTATCCATATGCTTAGGGTTACATAAAGCAGTACTATTCAAAATGTGGGCTAAATAGCATTTGTTTTTAAGAGTGCCTAAGAGCTAGAGGAGTCTGAAATGAAGCACTATACAATTATAGTATGCTATGTTTCTTATTGTGACATTGAATGCAGGTTTTTTTTGGACATGTTTTTAAAGTTTACAAACATTTCAAGGACAGCGTTTTACTGTGTTTCCGTGAAAGTTTAACTTGGTGTGAATGATTTATGGAATCTGTTTAGTTTGTGCAACCGTTATGATTTAAATTAGTATTTTACTACATAGTTTGTATCTATCATAGATACACAAACACGCAAAACCCATATACAGAGGACGCAGATTATGTGCAGATGTATATAGGACCTGATTCATGGAATATATTGCACAGTAAATTGGGACAGTGTGCGGCAAATCACGTGTGAAACCCAGTTTGTCAATTCATGGAATCAACTGCGCTGGACGTTTTTCGTACTTTGGGCCTCATTACAACTTTGGAGGTAGCCATGCCCTTAATAAAATCGTGTCCGGGTCTGGTTTCCCTGAATGGGGAAATACCAGGCCATTCAGACTTTGGAGGGCCCGGTATTTCCTCCTTCAGGGAACCCGGCCCCGTACTTCCCCATTCTCATTCGAGTCCCCATAGGGCTCAATGGTAATGGGGAGGGAGCTAACAACGGCCATTAATAACGGGCCCGTTGTTAGCTCCCTGGTCTCCTCATGGGACCCGCTCTGGACGTCTGGTAAAACCAGACGTCCAGAGCGGGTCCCGCAAGGGAACCTCGTAATAGGGTGGAATGGGTTTAACGGCGCCGGCACCATTACCAGTGCCGTTAAACCCATTCCGCCCTTGTTGTAATGAGGCCCTTTGTGTTGAACTCGCACTGGATTGGCACGTCTCTGCAAGTGGACGAGTGCCTTGCACGATCCACCTTGCAGAGCATGGGCGGGCCTGCGCATAGACCAGAGTAAGGGGCGGAACTCACAAAATGGGGAAGAACAAGGGAAAATGTGGGTGTTCCGAGGGACGGCCCGCTGGCAGTGCATTCCACGCCCACAAATGCTCATAACCAGGCGTATTCATGGATCTGTCCATGCAACCTCTTGTCATGGAAATGGCCACGCAAAGCACTTGATCAATTCGCCACCCAAAGGCAGGCGTACAGACACTTGCGCATAGAAATCACTGTGCTGAGTAAAGATTGCATGTTGTATTTTGCCGTGCGTACACACAGCCTGGGTTCCGATCGGACTTAGGGGTGCGCATATGCAGTGCAGCAGGGTGTAGGCACGATTTACGGGGGTTTGCATGCAGATTGATTGTGAAATTACTTGAGTTACGGAACATGGTGCGCATGTTGTCAGGGCACTGTGAACAGTTACAGGGGACCGTAAGCCAACACCCCTATGTGAGGCCAGGGTGTTGGCTTGGTTGCAGGGGACCCCACTCAGGATTACCGGGGTGCATGGGTTTGCACCTGGGGACCGCGCATAGGTAGGTATCAGTGCCTAGATTTGCTTTGCGGGGCGTGTTCTGGCTGTGACTTGTGCATAGGATGACGTTGCGGTGAAGATTCCATGAATATGCAGATCGCACACAGGTGGCTCTTGCGTGAGTGGGCATGAAAAGTCCTTCTCGCCGTGTGAACTTTTCAGGGTCTATGTGCACTTTTATATAAATAGGGCCCATAATTTCAAATGGTGGCGCAATATGTGAACCCTGAAACCAATTACTTCCTTGTGCAAATCAGTGTGAAATTAATAATTTGTTTGCAATGCTAATTACTGGAGGTCATTATCTAAGCATGGGACAGGGATTACAACCTGTGTTGCTGTGTTATCTTGCTTCCAAGACAAATGTGTTAGAGACGTCATTTAGGGTCACCAGAGGTCGCAATTGTGACCTCTGGGGTCTCCCTTGTGACCTCTAAAAAAAAGAAAAAAAAAAAACTTTTAAAATTTTTTTTAAGTAATGCAAGCTCCTGAGCTGTGGCCAGCACCATGTGGCTCTTGACTTCTGTAGTGGCTGGCTTTCTTGTTCAGGCCCCTTAAAAAAAAGAAGAAAAATAAGAACAGGAGTGCCACAAGTCTAACACTTTCAGCACTGACCCTAAATAAGAAAGAATAGGAATACCAAATAATGTGTCTTTCTCGAATGCAATACCATAATTGCTAGACTCATTAAAGGTTTATTTCAGGCACACTTCAGGGGGTGAATTACTGATTTAGTCTGTTCTTAAACGCCTCAAATCAGCCTTTCATCCTTCTGAGGTTGATAAATGAGTACCAACACAGGTTGGGTGATATTGGGTGTATATTTTTTCTATATAAAGCGCTCAAGCGTAAGTGCTATATCTTAACACATCATTATCATTTGGTCATGGACGTCTGCTTGCATTCACAGTAATTTGGTAATATGGGCCTATACTTACTGATCTTAACAATACATATGAAGATCCATTCTTGTATGAAATGTACATCACATTATAGTGATATCGTAACCATATTTTTCATAGTGACAATGCTATGTGATGCCACTTCCTGTTTTGTTAACGGGTGGTGTTCCATTGCTTCCTACGATATCACTTCGGGGTAGGGTCAAATTACATCACTTCCGGTGATGTCATCAGGGCTCAAGGGTCGTGTGATGTCACTTCCGCTACCCCTGGAATTTTGGTGAACTGACGTCCCTGAAATGTGTTGCCCGTCAGTTATCCTCCTGGCCCACTTTATGTATGCTATCGAAGGTACTTCATGTAGTGATCCATAAAATGTTTAGGTCACATTTTTCTAAATGGGAATAAATGGTTGCTATATTAATTATAATGCATTTTTACAATAACAATCTCCCGTGGGGTATATTTCTTCTTTTATAACATAAATAATTTGTGTGTAAATTGACCTTATGGCTATGTAAGAAATTCAGCAACTTTGATTGCTTACTCTAGGTTTGTAAGAAGTCACATACCTTTCAAGTATATTTTTCAATAGGTATGTCTTCGATTGTATTACGGTACTTACACGCTGTACAAGGAAAATTCAATTGTAATGCTTTTGGCAGTGAAATATAAGTCCTATTCAGTTTTGCTGTACATACATACATATTTTCATAAATACATTTGAAAGGTCCAATAAAATACAATGCAAAAAGAGAAAGACAAAACACAAATGGGTGACATACATTTCAGATATAAATACAATCAAGTTTCTATCAGTGTCTGTATGTTAATGGAACAAATGGAAAAAATATAATAGATTGCCATGAAATGTGCAATTTTATTGATAGTGAAGCAGGAAGAGAAGTGTAGTTAGTGACACAGAAATGTTACACAACCACTATCCTTATTAGCTTTTCAGCAGGACAATGCTAGCAATGATTGGCATTGTGTCAGATCTCAAACTTAATTCCCAAACGTCCTCCATCGATTGAAGACTTTAGTAATTGTCCATTGCATAAAATGTAGACTCCTCTACAGATACAATTCATGTTAGATGGTAACTGCATCAACGTTCTTCAAGCAGGACTGTCTTTTTTTTACTGATTCAGTTATTCTCGTGACATTCTGAATCCACTGAGCAGCAAACACTTCCATTCTGTAGAGGGAAAAATAGAAAGTGAAAGTTACTTCAGTAAACCTGAGTTAAATATGCTATGCAGGGTTGCTATACAGGAGCCCCAACAAAGAACAGTTTGAGATGTTATAGGTTGGCCAAAAGAGCTAAATGGTACCTCTATTTGTCCAAATTGAATGAATAATCATTTTTAAAACATGCAATTCTATTAAATGTATTAAAAGTCCAGCAAAACATAACATCATATTCATGTAAATGATTACAATTTACTAAAGTCATATTAACATTTTGTAGGCATGTTGCAGTTTTAATTAACACACTATAACGTGGAATTTGGAAAACACGCCTCCGCCATTTAAATAACTTTGCAGGGCTGATTAACTTCTTTTGGGATCTTTTAATTTCTGAGGGAATTCTTGTGGTACAGAGATCTACTAGCAATCCACATAACTTTCCAGTACGATGTTTGGAACGTGGTGATCATCAGAGGCAGTTGACAACCTAAAAGCCCTTCCACTCACCATCCACTCTAAGATTGATGAGGTAACACATTTGCGCTTCTGTGACTTGTTTCTTGTGGTGTAAGACATTGTTTGAGGGTACCTGAAAGATCCTCCTATCACCATTTATGTGTGTGATGTTGTGTGTTTGCCAGGTGTGTGAATAAATGTGAAATTGAACAATTCTGATTAGTAGCATTGCTAAAATATAGTCCAGCTTCCTGCCCATATTTCCAGTAGGCCTCTTTTAGGTGCAACATAGAATGTTATATATTAGTTCTTAATGTAATCACATTAATCATATTTGCTTTAGTAGTAAAGTGTTGATATTCTTCACCAGCTTTAAACACCAGCCTCTTTTCCATGTTTATAAACAACACATTATCTTGCCCCTGAGGAACACTTTGAAGTTAATCCAAAAAATCCCCATGAAGTACATCCTGCTCTAATTACGATTCAAACAGTCTTTTATAATGCTCTTCAAAACTGAATTAAATTCAGCATAGTTTATTAAGAACCAGTTAAATCACTATGTAGACTGATCGTGCTTTGAGACACCTAGAAGCATATCCTCAAAGATGGATTCCACATAGTATGTTAGGAAACGGTATTCATGTCAACATCTAAGAGCATCAGCAACAATGACTTTGTATCCACATTCACATCTACGATTCAAAATGACTCAATCATCAACAAATAGGACACTAATGCCTAATTATTTGTTGACCAACTGTCACACATCTTCGGTGCCAAGATCTGACATCAATGTCTTTAATGCCTCATAAGAAAATAAATATTGACTGTGCCCTTTGGACAATAACTCAAAAGGGGATCAAGGAAAAGGTTACATTCCCCTTTCAGGACAAGCAGTGGCATACACTAGAACCATGTCCTTTTAGTGCATAAATTGAGCCAAATATGTACCTCATGCCATCAAAGTGGAGCATTACCAAAACTACTCTGCCATCAGTGTCACTGTTTCCAGTATATTGTTTCACCCGTTTGAAGAAAAAGGTTGCAACTCATTTTGAGATAGAGTTAAAGAAATGTGGCACAGCAGAATTTGTCCATCCTCTCTGAAGCTTCTCAGCATCAATGAAAGTCAAATTGGTTCCTCAAGAAATCCTACATCAATATGATCATTTTTTTTTCTTTAAATGGGTTGCGGTTTTCTTCCATTTTATTGTGTTGTTCGACCCATTGATATTCAATGATCATACTTTTAAAGGTAGAAGCCATTTGTTTGTTTGCGGTCTACTGCTACATACCCAGTTAACGACCTCCTGTTTGAAAGATTGTTAGTAAAAGATGTGGAGGTCCATTAGATAACATGTGAGTATGTATTGGCGCAGAACTGGAATAGGTGTGAGAAGGATGCACACACACATGGATGAACAGGTAAAACATGTAAACAGGTTAACTAATCCAGGAATAACACAACTTTTAATATCCTCCTTTGAGAGTGGTGAGGCCATTGAGAACCACTGCCTCTTAGACTACCATATTCTATTGATAATTAGTGATAGCAGCAGCAACCAAGTTTATTCAGCTTTCAGCATTAATAATACAATACATCACAATTAAAATAAAGTAGACAATGACAGTACATCCTGTTAACAGGTCAGTAAAACCTTTGAGCAAATATCACACATGATACACTTTTTTGTAAAATGACTCATCCGATCTCAATAGCAGTGTTTCCTTAATAAAGGGAGCCACATCATAATTCAGCTGAGTGACATAAACATTCAGAATTACATGTAACGTGACCATCCTCATTGTAATTTCTAATCTTAAAATGTCAGGTCAAACACACGTTTTCCTTACATTTTTGTATTTAAAACATGACAGTATAACGTGTGCTAAATGATCAACTCCCCCAAATTCACAATCACATTGGTTGCTGGTTGAGGAACTCTGACAGCATGGTTTGTCACCATTTCAGAGGATATTTAGGTGCATGTGTGTTAATAGGCCTCTCAAGAGATATCGTTTTCAGATCTTAAAGGATCTTTCATTTCCACCCACCGTTTTAGAGAGATACGTCTATTTGACTCAGCCCACTTGTCTGTTTGCCAGTCTGCAGCTGATTATACCGTAATTGTCTTATGGAGGTCGACCATATGTTCCTTTATTAACAGGTGTTCTGAGTTTTGGAAGTCCTGCACAGCACAGATGATTTATTCCTGAGATCACCATGGTGATGGACCCACAAGCATCCATTTACTTAGGTTGGAAAATGCATTCTTAACATTCTTGTTTTTAGACCCATAAATCAATTTGTTTAACCAAATATCTAAGAAGGGCTACAGCACCAGTTGAAGCCAGCAGTGGGATGCCTAATTTTAGTGTAATAGTACATTGAGGGTACATCTAGGAACTCCTGGGATTGTTCTTAGAAAACGATTCAGGATCAATCCTAGAAGATCCACACCTGAGTTGCACCAAAATTTGGCACCATATTGAGCAAATGATGGCACTTCGGTGTTAAAAATTTCAATACACTTTGTACGCATGTGTGCACCAAATAACTAACCACATTTTAAGAGCTCAAAATTCTTAAGTTCAGCTTGTTTCTAATGGTCATTTTATGTGCTAGCCATGAGCCATTTTTTGGAGAAAGTGATACCCAAGTATGTATATTGTTTTACTTTCTCCACTATAGTGAAATCAAGATGCCATTTAAATGAACATGTATACCTAACAAATGGGAGCACTTTCCAGGTTCAGTTATACGTTAAGTGATACGAAATAGGGCTTAGCAGCAGTCAAACGTATTTGGAGGCATATTTGGGTCCGGTCAATCAAAATGGTATTGCCAGAATGGTCACCCAAAAATGACTCAAAGTCTGCAAGCATTAGTATAAATAATAGTGGAGCTAGTGGCCAACCCTGTATAACACCCCTATTAGATTTAAAAGGAGCTGAAAACGTGGACCCATACCCAACCACCAAAGATGTCTATCTATAGACCAACTGTATTAATTTTGGAGCTCTTCTGAAGTTCCCACTTTAACTAGTTTGAACCATAGTATATATCTGTCCACACAAAAGCTTGCCATAGATTTACAAATGACACGTATAGGTGTGTCGCACAAATGCGCTGATATGTATCTATCAATACGGCTAATAGTAAGCAATGGTCTGCAGGTGAGCAACCTGGACAAAATCCTGCTTCATTGTTCGGAACCATCCAAGAGGATTGTATCCACTCCTTTAATCTATCTGCAGTCTATCATGTAATTATCTTTCCCAGGATATCTAGGAGGGCTATTGGCCTGCAACAGAATGGGTCCAGGACAATTTCTTGTTTTAATAATTGGAACAATAATACTATGAGTCAAAGAAACTAGGGAGCTATTTGTCTAAGTGACGGCTCCAAAGATCTGCACCATAAACTGGGCCCACCATTCTTACCAGGCTATCATAATTTCTGGTTTTATATTGTCAGGACCACAGGCTTTTCCTCTTTTGAGAGATCTATGTTTTTATTTAATCTCCAATAATACTGGCGGACAATTTGGATTGGACTTGTTACAATTTACTCATCAGGGACCTTTTCCATCAGGTGCTGCACCTGGTGGTAGAGATCTGTGTTTCAGAAATGGTTGGCATATCTTTAGTACCTTTAGCTACCAGTTTACAAAATATTGTATTACCCCTCCTCTGAGCTGCATTCAAGACCAGGTCCCATTGTTTAAGTAAGATGGCCATATTTTCCTTCTTAATTAATTTCTTGTAATATTTTCTTTTCAGTGCCACATTTCTCTTAGTATTGTTATAACAATCATGTTTTTAAATTATTCATACTTAGCGCTACTTCATTTCTTGTCACACCACAACACACAACTTCTACATACACAGAGCACCTATGGGTACAGCTTCTATAAAAATGATAGCCTATTTCAAGATATTGCTTTTCTACCAGCTGATCAGGTGGAAATTTTATGGTATAAAATAAAGGACAATTATAGCTTTCTATTTGATCAAATACTCTAAAATCAGTACATTGATAAATGCAAAATCCACCAATTCGAATATAGACAATTATCGATGAGTGATTGATATAAACAAACATAGTCTGAAGGAGAATAGGTGCAAATAAAATACAATTCAAATGAATTAGACAACATCTTGTCATATGATTGCCCTGCACTTACCCCCTTCAATCCCTCTTACCATTTTTAAAATGGGCAGCTAACATATATTCGCAAAAAAAAAAGTCATTTCCATTCAGGAACCTGAGATTGTAGCATTAAAGTCTCCCATCCAAAGAGACAATTTGTCTTCCCACAGTTCTTTCTCAGCTTGCATAGAATGGGTAAGTAGAAATTGATGAGTACCCATGTTTCCTAAGCCTTTTTCCCATCCTTTTTACTAGCTAACATTTTGGACAAGAAAACTATTCTGAGTCATCAATATTATGAATTGTATAGAAAATGTATGATCAATTAGAATTATTAGAACACCCTTCTTTCAACTCCTTTTGCTTTCCAAAGCCTTTTTGTAAAAGTGTGAAATCCAGGAGGCGATCATTTCAAGTCAACCCAAGCTTCTTGTGAACATATAATATCAAAGTTGCTAATAAATGATATCCAGTTCTGATTGGGAATTTATCTGTAATCCAGTAATGTTCTTGAAAATATTTTGTCCACTTTTATTTCTGAATATTGTCACTGGGTCACTGGTTTAGTAAAATGTATACAGTCGTAAACCTTCTCTTAAGAGGTCTTCTACAGCCAAACTGGAGATCTAGATTGCAGCACCTGTACCAGATCGTTTTGAGTCAGATCTCGTTAATATATGGGCTGAGAATTCAGATAAACCACATTCCTCTAGCATAGGAAGTTTATGAGTGCGTTTCCTGCCTAGTAGATATGTTGTCATCTCAGGAGTGTACAAAGTATCATGCAGATGACAATGATGTTTGCACAATCTGAATATGCTTCCACCCTTGCCTCAGCCATCATGTCTCTCCTCCTGTAAACACAGGTTCTGATGTTTGGGTCTGTAAATTATACCCACACTCTACAATCCCCACAGTACATGCATTCTGACAGAATTAACACTTTAGCAAACATTTTAAATGACACCTCTTTCAAGTTCAAAGTGTTTGCTAAGATCCTAACTAGGGCCTCTTTGCAGGCATTTTTGTTGCTGTCAAATATCCCTTTAAATGGATGAATTCATATTTTTCTGCCACTCTTTCAGAGGGTATATCTTATTTAGTAGGGCTAGCTCGTTTGTGCCACTTTAGAGACTTTTACCCCAGTAACCTGAATATGAGATTGAATACGAGTGCCCTCTGTAACATTATTAGCGTTGGCTATGTAGCAGCATGCACAGGCTGTGCACTTGTAGTTACTTCATTGCTAACAAGAGCGCTAGTGGCCATCCAACCACTCTGTTTTCTGCTCCAGATTCAGAGGTTTGGGCAACTGCTGCTATGCTAGCGGATCTTTTAGCTGCAGGAATATTTTGTGTGTAGACTGATGCACATGATGCTCCATTAATGCACAAAGCTTCATGGTCACCTAAGAATAGAACCCCTTTAGGACAGGTGACAATTTGGGGCAGTGTTTCTGTGACATATTTTCGGAGCAGCATAGTCTCAGGGTTGTGCAACTCGAGACCTTCAGGGCCGGATCAATGCCGGGTTTCCAAGATACCCCTCATTATTATTCATGAGATAAATTTGCTTACAGTGATTCTAAATGCATACAGATTTTTCCTCATGAATATTAACAAGGGATATCCTGAAACCCACCAGCATTCCACCCTTAGAGGTCTGGAGCTGAGTTGACCCTGACTGATTTGCTGCTGATTCAAATCATTAAGAGTTTATAGCATGCAAACATTTCTCAAGGAGGATTTGATCTTGTATCTGCTTGACCCAATAGGAATGTATGTCTTGCACCAATTTGAAGGATAAAGGCTGGGGAAGCAGATGTCCACCTATAATGCACGTGGTAACAATTGCAGGCCCAATGGAATTTATTAGCCTAGCATTAATGCATTTTAAGAAACAATAACAGTCTGCTTATTGCTCCCAATGCACACGCCAGAATTTGGCTTTGCACACTTTCCATTTTTTAAGTGACTTTTCTTTTTGTCATAAATTAGTGACCTCAACCACAATGTTTTTACATCGTTCAAAAGGTGCACACTTTCAAATTTCTGACACGATCATCTCAAATCTTTTTTATGCAAACTACCCTGACCCTCGCTCACACAACCACAACAATGCAATCTCATCACATTGCCCCATTAGCCTCTTACACAGTGCCCAGCTAAGACTACACCGGGGGTATTGCATGTATGCCTTGCATCAGTATATGTGGCAGTAAGGGCTTATGTGTGAGTCTCGCTGGTATGCAAGGGAAACAGGCATGTCTATAGAGAAAGCATATGGCAAAGTGACTACTTATATCTACATTACTATTGTTGAGGTTACATTGTAATATCTAAAGAAGAGCATGTTATCAAAAGGTACTTTCCCCAGAGAGTTTGAAACAATTAAAATGTGACGTTTAAAATCTGTTCTCACCTCAGAATGTTATAGCCAGTGCTGGATGTCTGCACCATCTTTCAGAAGATACTTAGCTCTTTGCGGGTAATAAGGCTGACACGTGTTGTTAGCGTGATCGCAAACTCACGTACTGGCACCATTTTGTTAGTTTTAATTATTGCAACCAAGAAGTCACTGAAAAGTGCACGGTTTTGACCATTGAAGGACCACATTTGCCAAAGGTTTAAAGAGGTTGTTAAAAGAGAGGTTAGCCACCTACTGATCTAAAGGAGAGCCCCATTTAATAAGACCAAAAGCAATGTTTATAATGGGGGGGGATGAAATGTTAATAGAGGCCATCTATGTGGGTCTACATTCTCAGTATCCATCTGGCCTCTTCCTGCACATATACTGGTGCAAGGTATGTACATTAACCTTGTTCATATGTCCATGAAAAATGTTACAGAGGGCACTAAACACAGTAAATACTAGAGGGATTCAACCCTGCACACCTGCATCCAATCAGCCTCCCTGAAGATTGCTGAGGCATGACAGCGCACTAGGAGGAGAACATCTTTGGACTGTTTGAGCTCACTGCAACAGGGTCCCAGAGTAGTGCCCTGCCACCCCTCAATTTTGTTTTGCACAGTTAAAACTATGTGTATTCTATCTCTTCACAGGCGTTCCTGAATAAGCAAAATTAGCTATTAATGAACACATTTGGGATCCTATAGCCACATCTAAAAAGCAGTACACACAAACTTTAGTATACTGTTTGGATTGTGTTGGATTGTGTGGTGGTCCTTTACTTTCCAACACAACACTGGCAACCATTAATTTGACCACTATTATTTACATAGCTGTATTCGCTCTAACATATGCAGTTTTCATCCTAATTATTCCTGAGGAAGGTGGGTAAGAGCTGAAACAAATACTATGTCAACCCTGCCGACTTTAAATCCACAGTTTCTTGGAGACTGAATGAATGATGTGGATTTAAACTAGCTAATCAATTGATATTTCAAAGTAATGTGGATTTAGGATGTATACTCTCCTCTCCAAGTGTCACATAATGTACAGCAGAGTTTACTTTGTGCAGCATTTACTTCTTCAAAATGTATTATGTTATGTTTTCATGCACAATGTGCTGGCTCTGTTTAAATATGTCTTCTCCTCTTTGACAGATATGTATGGATGTTGAAACAAAATGTAATTGCTTCAAACTGATACATGAATCTTGCAATAACAGAATTAATTCCCTGTGTTTATTGCCAGTAAACACATCAGGTGCGATTTTAAATTACTGATAACAATCTTTTAATATTCTGACTGGCACAACCCTTTTAGATTAGACTCTTTGGAGAGAGGAGGAGAGGAGGATAAAGTTGATCCAGGATCAAATCAAATGAACTGTTGGTGGGGGTAGAATTTACTGTGCAGAGCCAGTCAATCTTATGGATGAATGCCACATCCTTCTCCAGTTTTACCAATGTGGTTTGTATGTTGGAAACTTTAGCTGTGGGGTCCGAGGACATCAAAGATGTAGATGGAGGAGTGTGTACATCTAATTTCAGTAATGTATATGGCATCAAGATCGTTATTGGTTATGTTGTCAGTGATGTTGATGGCAGGCGTGAACACTGAGAGGGTGTTAACCATCATAACAGGTTGGATGTGAATAGTCGGCACATTTGGTAAGGGAATCTGGAGATATTGTGAGCTTTGCCAGGGAATCTGTTGGGGCATTTGGCTATGTGATGTCTGGAGAGGGTGGGAATGGGTGATGTCTACCTGGTGTATAACAGGTAGAGTAACTGGCCCTTTGCCCTTTCCAGTACCTAGACAGTTAAAATGCCTAGCTGAGAGACACCAATGATCAAACAGTGAAGAAGGAAAGGAGGGGTGTGGTGGGGAAAGCAGGGAGGTGATGTAGAGGTCACATGATCTAGACACACTTGCATCAGCTGACTACAATCATAAGAAAATAGGCTGGAAGGTTTCTTAACTAGGGAAAAAAAGAGTGACAAAATAAGAAGGCCTCAACAGATTAGCAGTGATTACATGTGGATGGATAGAGGTCATGTGACCTAGATTCACTTGCACCAACTGACCAACTGCAAACGAAGAGAGGCTGGAAGTAAGGAAGAAAGGGAAAAACAAAATAGGAATGCACAACCAGATTAGCAGTGATTGACAGCTTTAGCTTGGTACGTCCATGAGCAGTTAAGTAAGAACAACCTAAAAGAAACATTGGATACTTTAGTGGTAAATGTTTTGAAATCCCTGGGAAAAGGTTCCTCTTTTCCATCATCTGTGCTTTGATGGATACGCATATCCTTGCCAATGTAATATGAGCGGTAAGCCAGAGGTAAGGACGAGGCAGTCTGTGCAGGATGTGTTGGGAGTGAAGGCTGTTCACCTGGAAAGATTTACCTCTAAAACATGCTTTTCATTACGGCAGCGCACACAGCAAGTCCGAGACAAGGACAAGAACTGTTGCAGCTGCTTTGCTCCCGGAAATGTTCAAGTTGTCCAAGCAGGGTGAGACTTTGTGTGATAAGCCTGTGATAAGCTTCACACATTTCTTTCTTTACACCCTGCTTGTTACTAATCCTGCAACTCATCCTGATGGCAGTTTGATGTTGATGCTTTTGGTCCCATTTCCCTGCTGTACACACCTGCTAAACTGTATTGGAATCTAATACTCTCAGGAATTTTGACTTGGCCTAATCTTTTTAGCCAATATCTCTCATCCAGTTTGGTTTTTGTGAAGGCGTAAGTACTACAGAACAAGCCCTAACAGTGTTCCTGATAGTCTGAAAATGTATAGCTGGCTACATGATGCCAGTTTCTCTGGCTTTTACAGACTTGTCCAGTGCCTACGAATGCATAAACACAGGTTTGGTATGGGAAAAATTATTCGAGAAGGGACTTCCACAAAATGCAGTCAGCTTAATTAAACTGTTGCACACGGACACAAGGGTATCTGTGAGATTTGGTAAGGCAGGTGAATTATCTTTTCCCTTTCGATCGAAGAGAAAGGTGTGCAACGTGCCATGTTTCAGGCCCATGAGCAGTTTACTATCTCAAAGTTAAGGCGTATGAACGCTGTGTGCTTTTTACAAATGCAGTACATCTCTGTAATTTAGTTTTGCTTCCAAGCAACCATAAAAACAAAATCAGAATTGGGAAAAATTGTTAAAGTACAAATACTAGTATGCCAAACAGAACTATTGTCATTCACCATGTATTTAATTAGGTAGGTTTAGGCTCTGGGAATGGAACCTGCCTGTGCTAAGCTCCATTTGTATTGTGATTGTGAGTTTTAGCAAGATCACAGGAGTGGTTTTGGGGTTTAGCCTGAGCCCCAGTTTGGTATGTAGGACGCCCAGGACGCCGGACCGCGCACACAGGGCCCAACAGGAGCCAAGTCTGCCGTAAGGACAGTCTTAATTCCAACAGAACCCCACTGAGGACACACAGCGAATAATACATGCCTTGAGAAAGACCCTATGGGTCGAAACACGTGTCGGCTGACTGAACTTGCACACCAAGTCCTAAACAGTGTTTCTAAAACACCCACAAATGTATCTATTGAATGAACCACTCAAGAAAACACCAATAAAAAACGGATTATTTCGTACTAACCAGAGTGTTACAAATAATTATTTCGGATATTCCAAACAAGCTAGCCGGGAGTAAAAAGACTTGTTTCCATGTATTTAATTACCTTCTTGCTTTCTCTTTCCCAGGTAGTCACATTTTGTTGAATCGTCTGGATCCTCCAAATTCTACCCTCACCTACCTTATTCCGGGACTTGACCTCTGTCTGGAAGAAGGATGTAGAGTAGATTTTTGCTGTTGGAAGCGGCCTCCTTTGCTGATTCTTTCTCCTGTGAGAGGTGCGGCTTGACGGTTTCGTGGGCCTATGACATACGCATAAGCGGCTCCCTGCAGGGTCCGTTCCTCTGATTCCTTTCCAGCATCCGAGGGCTTGTGTGCCCGAGTGGCCGTGTTGCCGTGTGTATCCCTCGCGGGTATACGCGGATAAAGGCTGTCCCCAACAAGTTTGTCATAGCTGATGCTGCTATCCCTGTGATCTCTGTGAACTTGACTGCATTGGTCTCTGTGTTGCCTGTTCTCGGCCTTCTTTGTTACAACGGGGATACGGAGGTATGGACCATGTTTCAGTGAGGGGAGCCTGTTAACTTATGTGCTTGCTATTGCCTGATACCAGAGTAAAAGATTGTGTAAACAGGCATTTGGCGGTTTTGTGGCCTTTGGCAGTACACTAAAGGCAGTCTGTGCTCTGTGTCATTTACTTATAAGGTTTCCTACTGTCCTGTCTTTTGCTGGCGACTGTGGATCTTTTGATCTTTGAGCCAGTGTCTATTGCCTGGACGTAGTGTACCTAATAGGCTGTGGCTTTGCCCAGATACAGAACTTGCTGCTTACTGGTGACTGTTCATCTATTGATCTTTGAACCAGTTTTGCCCCTTTGGGTTCGGAGCAATTGGTACATGCTGGTCTGATTTCTTAGCTTACCATATTTTGGATTGTGCTAACTTAAACCTATTTAAATAGGTGTTTTACTGTGTTACTATGACATTAAGAAGTAAACTCAACGATAGAAAAAAGAGTAGGAATGACAATAAAGATGTGGAGATGGCGGAAACAAGCACACAGACAGTGACCAATAAGGATAAGAAGATTACTGACTTCTTCTGTGACCAAATGGCGGTTGCACATATTCATCCGGAGCCAGCTGAGGCATTGACATCTGGTATAGATGTGGCATGTACCTCGCTGGAATTTGATAATAATAATTCCCTGTTGAACCTCTGCTATAGGCTGGAATGCCAAATCACTGATTTGGAGAAGCGGAAAGACCATAGCGCGGTACCAGTGAAGGAGGTTACTGTTCCAACTATTTCAATACCTGAAGGAACTATTACTAGTACTCCTCCCATGGTCATCATTGACAGACTCTCATGATATCCCAAACTTACAGGATTAGTGGACAGTCTTGATGAATTGGGTACACAAGAAAATGTCTCAGTAGATGCAAACTCTGACTGGATGAAATGTAATATTGAAGCCAAACTTAAAGGCTTGGAGACTCATAATACCACTACCAGTTTCGCTTTGAACATTCTGTTGTGATTGTGTTATACCATTGTCTCCATGGGCAGAAATAATGCAGATGCACTTAAGGATATAACAAAAATAGTGCCAAGTCCTGGGGCGGTGGCTAAGACCTTGGTGGATAGGTGTCTGCCTATGAGGTAACACCTGTATTGCTGTATTGGTAACTGAAAATTTGGAATCCACATTGGTTGAAATTCTGGCTGGCAGCGAATGTGAGAGTCGGGACAAATGCCATCTGTCTAAGAGAGAGAGGAGAAGGCGGAAAAATATGGTAAAGAAAGTAGTCAAGGATGATGGAGTGTCTGAAAATGCCTATAAGCAGATACCAGAAGGGATGAAATCCAAGACCAAAAGAGGTATAAAGTGAGCTGCCAGGAAGGCTAAAAAGCATGCTATGAATGGTGGGAATCTTACCACCTGGTTGATTGGCACTGATAAGCGTAAAATTATAGCTTCTAAAGTACCTGACAATCTGCTCTCAGTGGGGTCAGTTAATGTACCTGATGATAGTGCGCTTGATACTACTGATTCTACTGTTGATAGCTTGGATGAAAGTTCGGATGAATCTTATGTGTATAATGTGGAAAAAAAGAAATCTAAAGTGAAGTTCTCTGATGTAGTTACAAAACTACCTCTGGAAGCGTCTACAAACACTACGAAATCATTACCTGATTTTGTAACAATTCCAACTAAGTCGGGGTATCTACCAAAAAACATTTTTCTATCACAGGTAGCACTAAGAAAACTAAAAGGCTGATTAATTGAGGTAAACTTCTTGAGATTATTAATGCACAACTTCCCTTAAGAATACTTAAAAGTGGGGATTTTAAGTTTGTTGAACCATGTCAGGGGATGCTTACCCGAGTCCACTGCTATTCTGTAGCTGTTGTATGTCTTATTAGGGAACAAAAAAATTAGCTAAAAGAATGTGGGTACATGTTGGATGCTAATGAAGAGAGATATGACTGCCTACCTAATAAGGTTAGTAATGTATATCCCAGCAATCCAAAAGATGCTAATGGCCAAGTAATCGATAACGATGTAATAAAATCACATTGAGAATGGCTCTGTTCTTTTCTACCTTTGGGTCAAAATAGTCATTGAGATGATACCACACTAATTTCCTGGAATACTATAGGACATTGCCATTTATTTTCTGAACTGGGTTCCTATGATCTTTTTTCCAATGCCCAAATTGTGCTCTTACGGGAAACTTGGCTTATGCAGGAGGCTGTGTTTGACGGTTTCACTGCGTATTACAATCCTGCAAGTAGAGGTGAAAAGGGCAAGCCCTTTGTGGGATTGATAACATTGGTATCAAATTGTATACATGCCTCCAAATGTGAATTGGTCTCTGCTAATTCCAATGTATTGATTGTCGAGATGCATATGCAGAATGGAGCACGTATTATACTGATCAATATATATGACCCCCCTGGCAATGCATATACGGCTGATATCCAACAGAGTATATATGAATGCCTGCTTGATAAATGTACGGCAGATGGCCTGACCAATATAGTATTGGGTGGCGATCTCAATGCTAATATTTTGTGTTATTATCAGGGAGATCTGACGAAAGCTGAAAGATGGTCTACCTTTATTAAGGAGATGGATTTACTGGTGTTCAATGGAAGTGGTCTTGATCACAGTAATACTGGCACTACCTGGTCAAATGGTTGCTATTCCTTTATGCTTGATTTCATCTGTACAGAAGAGGATGTAGGATAAGAGGAGGTGAGTGGAGCTGATGGGACAAGTGTTGTGAGAGGAGAACATCAGATGGAGAGAGGGAGGGGAGAATATCAGTGTCATAGGAAAGAGACCAAATCGGACAGAGTGTCTGAAAGGCACAATGCAATACCCCTTTTTAGACCACTAACCACTGGATAATGTAGGGTCAATCAGGAAATCGCTGAGGAAAGTTATTTTGATAAGGTGTTCTGCCTTTATCTGTTCTACGTTAGTATAAGTCAGAACCTAGACAGAAGGGGACAATAATTGATATATACTAACCTATGGACTAGGGGGCTAGGGAGGGTTGGTTATTTTTTAGACGACAGAAGGATGGGCCTAGGACATTGAACATTTAAATAAAACACTTGAACCATCAAAGAATTGGAGTAATTCCTGAGACATCTGTAGAACTGCAACACACCCTACACCATACATGCTAATTCCATGCATCTCTTCTACCATCCTATCCTATACCTTCCATACCTTTCTACCCCACATCTCCCTTCACCCACTCTACTTCGCCCTCCTTCACCGTAACCTACATCTGTATAATTCCACCCCATGTCTATGTACTGCACTCCATCACTTTCTCATCTAACCAAACCTGCCCCACGTATGCCTACTCTTAACCTACCCCATGCTGCTTACACCCATGCCTGCCTACACCCACCCTGCACCGCACCTATCTCACCCAAACCTGCCCTATGCCTCCTTACACCACGCTCCCATACAAATGTCTACTCACACCTTACACTGAGACTACCTACCTCACCTACCTGACCTCACCATAGCCACAACTGCCTATCACTACTCTACTGAGAGCAATGATTAGCACTGCCCTACCCAAAATCTTCCTAAATCCAACCTACACTACCCTACCCACCCCTAGACCTGCCTAATCTCACCCCACAAATACCTAAACATACTATAAAGTGCACCTGCTTACCTTCACTATGCCCCATGAATGCCTACAGCCAAATGTCCCCATGCCTGCCTACAGAAAACCTTGCCCATGCCTGACCTATCCCATCAAATCCCAAGTCTTTCTACCACCCCTTACCCCACTGTAACCCATGCCTTCCTTATCCCATACCTTCTCCATAGTACCTATTCCACACAACCCCACGCCCACCCAATTTCTCCCTACCTCCAACCTACCCTTGCTTTCTTTAAGCCATCTACCCCACAGCATACCATGCTTACCTACATCCACCTTTTCTCAAGCTTCTCCACATAGGATCGCCCACCCACCATAATTGGATACCCCCACCGTAGCTCACCCCTGCCTACCTCATTACCAGCCACCCTTCCCAGCTCATTCCCAAGCACCATAGTTCCCCACCAAAGCTCACTGCTAAAATAACTATAATCGCATAAACGAGCACTGCATACATTTAAAAGTTCCATACATGTCTGCAATTCAGTATTTGCAGACACATCATACTAGTAAAACATTTAGTAAAAATACTTCAGTACATCAAAAGGAGATGGCATCATTTTAACATATCTATTGTTGTTGTATGGTGGGTGTTAGTAAATACTAACTTACAAGCATGTTTGAATTGACTGGCATATAGGGAACACGAATTTGAATAATTGTGGCCAATAATGCTATAAACAGGAGGTCAAGGTGGCAAGGTGCTGCAAAAAAATTGATTGGCTTTTCCAATGCTTGCTTCTATACTAAATCAATCAATGTAATCTTATCATCATACATTACCTTGCATTTACACGTCGCACACGGAGAACCTTCCATTGTCCATACAGAGCCACCAAGGCGTGCGATTCCACGTATATCTACACAGGTTTTCTGGATGTCAAAGGCAATATCATCAGATAAGCATGGATCATCGACACAGTGGGGGCAGCATTCTCCTTCATGGATGGCAGTAAACTCACACTTCACGATTGGGCAGTTCAGGGGCCAACAGTCCACTTCACCTTCCTGTACAAAACAAAAAAAAATAATATATACAAGACCCAATGACACCAAAACCCTTGCAAATGGAATGCATCTTGAAAGAAGGCATGTCAAATAAACAGAGTAGGCATTATACAAGGGTGAACGAACGTATATCTGTTTGTTGAATAGTGTAACGCCAGTCTACTTAGTTTCACAGCTTGACAGATGAACGAATGCACAAAATCTGTCAATTGCCAACTGTCAATATATCAGCGATTACCCGTGATTACCGGAAGGTTACGTAACATTAACTGTGGCATTCGACAATCATGCTGCAAAGGAAAGATGTTTAAAGTCTCCAAATGTCATGATGAACGCAGTGCCTAATCGGGACAGGTAATTTAGATGAGTTCCTATCCGATGATTTGCATTTCCATTAGAAAGGCCTGGGGTTGTCTCCCTGTCTTGTGGCGCTGTCTTGTGGCGCTGCTGCGCCACACTCCCGCACATCCTCATGTCCTCTCCTTACTACCTAACCCTTGCATCCACCATCTGTGTGTCAGTTCGACAGTGGGTAACATGCTTTCCTATTTTCAAGTGGGAATTTGACTTATGGAATTATCAGATTAAAAGCACTTTCTTAAGGACTACACTGGGCCTGTTGTTGGGCTTGCTGCTTGCTCATTTGGGCCAGTAGTCACATTGATTGCAAAGTGTCTCCAGCACAAACACATCCTGACTCTTCTAGTAGAATCCAGAAACATCATTACACATATCCTCTTTACAGCCCATATCTAGCACAACGTTGATCTGTCTGCCAAAAAATGACGATAATGAAGACATTTCGATTTGCCATCACCTAAGCAAGGTCGAGCTTTTCAGGGGCAAGTTTATCAGAAATTGTTTTTTTTTAATGCTGAAGAAAACGTATTGATTATTTATTTTACAGATGGGTTTCAATTGACCCATTTAACAAATGCCATCGATAGCATATTGCGGGTCACTTTTGTAAAGTACCAACATATTTATTTATTTATTTGAATTTTTAAAGTGCACATCGGCCCAGAGGCATCGAGGCGCTGTTACAGAATACTTGCTTGGTACAGGAATACATAGAACAGGCACACAGTACATAGAATAGTGACATAGGTAAATTATCCATGTTCAGTTGGTTACATAGGAACAGCATAAACATTCTTGTATTCTACAGTCTTTCTTGTCTCAACATTCTTCCTATATTCAGTAGAGAAAGGACAATTAAAACGTCTACCACGGAAATAACAGGTCACTCACTATTTTTTAAAAGATACATTATAAAATGCTTCCACGATTGTGTGCAGGTGACGGAATTAGTTGCTGGAACTGGAGGCAGTTCTCGAAAGAAGTACTTTTTTGTTATAAATGAAGAAGAAATATTATTTCAGAAACTATAAAAGTATCCTAAAACGCACTAATTGGAACATCTGCGGAAAAAAAATAGAAAATGAATTCATCAGTTGGTTGATTGTGTCTTAATGAACTAGCATGAGATTATAAACCAAAAGCAAGTACATTGATAAACAAGCTAAAATGGAGATTGACAAACTACTTAAGTCTAGGGTACACAGAGTATATATAATATGAGATAATTTCCAAATAATTTTAATTTTCAGTCATTTACAATCCAGGCTACCGTTATTCGACCTTGTAAATTGTGTACATTCGTTCAGAATTGTATTAACCCTATATCCAATCCCCATATTTTAGACACCAGGTAAAGTCGCAAAAGTAATTTTGGACTTTGTGGAAAAAAAGAATGATTTACATGCTTTAATTGTTCTAAAGAAATCAATCACAATTGTGTTGGTTACTCAGTGCTAATAAATGGACAAGTAAGATTTCTGCAAAATAAATCAACATGATTTTAATCTCATGATTAGTAAAGTTAAAGCAGCAAAGTGCATTGATGACCCTATGCAAGCAGTTGTATTGGAAAACAGAAGGGGATTTTTTTTAAAGAAGACATGAGCTATATTGTGTCCTACCATTACAGAAAAACACCTTACTTGAATTCAGAAATACTTCAAAACCTCAATCACATTACTGGCCTATCTAAATCAGGATAACGCAGAGATAATTGTTCAACATTTTCAGCCACGTTTCCATACAGGTTATGACAATGGCACAGTTAATCTTTAATGTGACTATTACGATATGTGGCAGCAATAACCTCCTTTTCAGAGCTTTGAGAATATTGGTGTTTGAGTCTCTTTGCCACCCTGAGTCACAGTGATACAACACAGAAACAGGATGATGTAGAGATAAAGGTTTGTATGTGGAAAGTCCTGGAACTGGCATTAACACACCTCAAAGGATGTCGAAGAAATAGTCTGTCCCTCCCACGGCAATGAGCCACGATCAAGAGGAGGCAACGATAAGCACAACGGTGAAAACTATGGCTGTTCCTTTCCTGCTGCCCATACAAACACTGAAACAGTATGATATCGGGATAAGTGTAAACAGGTGAAATATCACTAAATACTGCAAAAGATATGAAAAGAAGCGAAGAAATACAGAAAGCAGAAAAGGATGAAGAAGCAAAATGCAATAGTGCGATATTAAGTAGGAAGACTATGGTTCGATGGAAATCGCAAGACAGAAGAAGAGAGGACAAGGTTGACAAATAATAGCATAAAACGCTGTCTGGGGCAGTGCATTGTAATGTGCCTACACAATGTCTACGGATCTTTTAATTTAACAAAGTTAGCCAGCAGTGCTCAATAACAAAACAATATTTTTTTTCCATCTTTGTCTTGGCTCTTAAATGTAGAAATGGGTCCCAGCCATGTTGGTGAGTGTAAATGAGAAACGCATGCAACAGTAGGCAACCCAGGTGACCATGTGGGAAGGAAAACAGGGAGAACAGCTTGTGGCACAACAACTAAGCATGAGTCTGGCATGAGTCTGGCATGAAGACGAGAGCTTGAGGGCTGCATTGTTGCATAACTAGGCCACATGGGGAGCCCCATGTGGCCAGGTTGCTCGTGTGCCAAGCGATGTAGCAGTATTGTTCCAACTGTGGGAGGAAACAGAGCAGGTAGTTAGAGGCATGACAATAGATCCAGTCTCCTATGTTATATAACATTTACAGGGAGGCACTATGAGACCTGGCCTCATTATAAACTTGACGGTACAGAAATAATGTGCCGGTAATACATTTTGCCAGCACGTTTCTGCAACTGCAACCCACAACTTTGCCGGTGTAGGGGCCTGATTTACCACCAGCAAAAAACAACTGGTTTTACCGGAACCGTTTTTTCCGGTTCCGGTAATACCAGCAATCACCCTATGGAGCCTTATTGGACTCCATGGAATAGGGATTAACAACCGTTCTCGCCATTTGTAATCTGACGGTAAATCCGGAAGACCAAGTGGCAGGAATGGTATTACCATCTGGTGGTATCCCGCCAGGTGGGCATCAGTCTGCAATATGTCATTAGTTTCCCTCCAGAGTCATGTTTCTCCCCTTCTGTATTGGGCCTGTCTGCTGTCTTTTCCACTGAAGAAGGCCTGGGGCTTTCAATTCAGACAGGCATTTCTTACAGTGCAATAAATGTAATGTATTTGATTCTCATTTCAGTTTTTTTATTTTCAATTTTTCCTGTCAGTCAGTCCATTCCTGTCAGTGAGTGAGCAGGTGAGTCCCCAGAATATCTGGGTTTGGACATTTACAGATCAGATACCCTTCCCTTTAGAGGTGGGTATAATTTCTCTAACTTATTGGTCAGTGTAAGTGACTAGAAAATGTTCCAAAAATGACATCATTTTAAACACTTCAATTTGTACTCTTTTGGGCATATTAATGATAACAGTAGTCTAATGGGAGTAACTTCTAAATGTCTACATTAAACAATGTTGATTTCTGAATGATCATGTCATTAATCAATTCATCAGAGTTCTTTCACTTAGGTCAACCCAGTGATGCTAGTCTGATTTTGCCATATTATGTGGTGCGTATGTGACAATCTTTTGGGTTTTACACTCTGAGACTTTCACACACAAATGCATTCACCATCTCTGAATAACAACCTAACTGGTATGGATGGTCTGATATATGAATCTGTGATTTGTGTAAAGAAATCTCCAAACACACATCCCCTCTCCACCCTTGCCCTCTTGCCCATCCATCCATTGCATGCAAAGTAACTCTCATTCCTGAGGAGCACTCTGCAACACAAAAGAATGGGCCACCCCACACTCACTCACCTCACCCTTACTGCTCACCAGAGTAACACAATCACTTCCTCCCAACCACAAACACCCCCAACACCGCCTCCTACGGTCAAAGAACTCACTGTGAACCACACCTACTGTTCCCATTAAACCCACCCCTACCCTACCTTGCCCTACATCACTCCCCTCTCTGCCAGACCACCCCCTACCTCAGCCTTCCTGTCCCTAAGCGTCACCCGATAAGCCCTTGCCAACACCCTTGCAACCACCCCCCAGCCATCCTTACAACCCACAAACACACACCACAGTCACCCAAGCACACTGCCAAATATATAACCCACAACTCGCACACCACCACATCCCTGCACAACTCCCCCATCTTCCCATCTTGCACCAGTCATCTGCTCACACTTGAGTTACCAACATTCTTGCCTCCCCTCCCTTCCACCCAAAACCAGTCCTTATTTGGCAGATGCTCAAACACGAACATCCCCGCAATGCCACCACTCCCAGGCAGCAGAGCTCTGCATCACCTCCCTGATTTCAACCCACCCCCACTAGAACCAACACCCCCAGGAAAGCCATTGATCGCTGGAACCGCAACTGAAACCCTCTCAGACACTCCTCCCCTTCACCCATCACCCCCCAACAAATATGACTCTCATCCAAAACCCAGTACTTTTTTCTTTTTTTTTTATTGTGTTATAATCAAAGTTTGATTTTTCAATTTTTCACAAAAAAAAGATAATATTAAAAGAAATCTTAAAGAAGGAAAAACAAAAGAATCTTGCAATTATTAACAACTCAATTCATACAATTCTTTTTCAAATTTAAGAAAATGAGAACAACATATCTGTATAAGTATTAACAGTATTTTGATAAAATGAATTCCATATCTTCAAGAACTCTGATTACATTTATCGTCAATGCTGTCCCTTGCCCAGTGATCAGTCTATTCCAGAACATCTGTGATGAAAGACCTGTCTCTAGAGCTGAATTAGAGACAAATCTTCCCAAGTGTTTTTTTCTGGTGTTTAAAGTGCTTTGCCAATGTCACAGAAGATGCTCTAATGTCTGATGTTTTAGATCTCTGCAACCCATGCATAAGGATCTGCCACTTTTTTCTTGACCCCTTGTAACTTGAACAGCTCCTGTGTGAACTAGATTAAGCTGCATTCTGAGAAAAGTATGTCTTATTTTGTTATCTGGAAATTTTATTAGATATCTCAGCAAAAAAAAACAGTTTTTTTCAGATAGTGTTAAAGAGGTTGAGGAGGATGATACTCTCATAATCCCTATTGTCTTAATCCATTCTGCTGTTTCCAGCTGTTTCTTTGTATTCATCGGGTTTTCATCACTATCCCAATTTGCCAAAGTCTCTTTCACCAAATTTTTGAGTTTGTGCAGGACTGGCGGGTTGTGTTCCAAATGCCTTTTAAGATCTTCGTACAGTGAATCTCGTAGAGGAGCTATAATAAGCCTGTATAAGGAAAGCCATTTCCAGTCCATTTGTGATTTTAAAGATTATAAAAGCAACTCAAAACGAAGGGGAGAAATTGGTAGGCTTTTGGGGAGATTTCGATTTTTTTTCCAGATTGAACCTTCAATTTTATCCCAGTCCAATTCCCAGGCCAAGGGTTTTGCCTTTATTCCATATAGAAGAGTTAGGCTGATCTTTGCTTTGTAATATCTCAATGCTGGAATTAGTGAGAATTTACAGAATTGGCCAACAATTCTTTGCAGTTGCGCTGTTAGCTGTTTAGTCACACATACGATATTGGATAGTATTTGTGCCCTTCTTGGTTTGGCATACAATGTGTATCCTAAGTACTTGATTTCATCTACCACAGGGATGATAATGGCCATCTATCTTCCAAGGGAATCGGTCAGCTTTTCCGCTGCCAGCGAAGACGACTATTTTTGATTTATTTGGGTTGACTATTAGATCGTTTTTTTTCATGTAAATTTAAAGGGCAGACAACATCCTTTGAAGGCCCACATGTGTTCTATCCAAGAGCAAAATATTGTCTGCATACATGAGCCATCTGATTGCTTCCTGCCCGACTTTCACACTTACTAGGCCTGCTGAATCTACTTCCTCACAGAAACCGGTAAGATAGAAATCGAAGAGGAATGGTGCCACCTTGCAACCCTGCCTTCCTCCTCTTTCCACCTGGATTTCATCCGATAGAGTGCCTTTGCAGTTCAGCCTTAGAACAGCTGTGTTATTGTCATGAAGCACTGTTACAATATTTATTAGATGCCTAGGAGCATCCTTTGCAGTGAGCTCCAGCCACAGTCTTTCTCTTAGACCCATCACTTCCCAAACCCTCTTTGCACATGCTCCCCTCCCATCCACACACCCCAGTCACCCCCACAAAGCCTCCATGGTGGACCTCCCCCAACACTGCATCAATCCAAAAAACCTAACCTACCTACTCACGCTTCCCAGAGCGTACCCCCCCTCTCTCATCCCTACATCTCACCTGCATTTTCATCAATGTCTGATCTGTCGCCAAAAATATACATAGCATGTTTTACATCACCTCAGAAAACCCAGACCTCATGTTCATCACAGAAACCTGGTTCTTTGATGACTTCCAACCCATTGCACACAAGGCTTTTGGGGAGAAGTTGGACCCCAATCCAGGGTTCTGGGGGTCCGAGCTATGGGAGACCCCAACACCTCCCATTTTGCCCAAAGAAATGCAGCAGAGTCCCAAGCAGGCAACAACATGTTCCAAACTGCGTTTATTTCTGGGCAGCAAAAAATGAAAAAACACACAGAGAGCTTCGTGTACAGCGAAAGTCCAGGCACCGTCTCCCCCGGGGCTGGCTTGCAAGCTAGCTTTGTAACACACTGCAGGCTGACCTCACAGAATTGGACCAGCTCCCAGAAACCTATCTCATCTTACTATTGGTTGCTAAGTGATATATTACCTATGTAGCCCTTATAGGAAGCCTGACCATTGGATATTAGGACATTTGCGTCAGTGGGTTGGTTTAGCTGCACCACCCCCATTACCTAACTCTAAAATTGTTGCAGTATGAATCTGTTCCTATCACTTTTAGCTGAAACAGGCTTTTCGCCCCTGGGCTCTCAGTGTTCATTGGCCAGAGCTGAGCCATTCTTGTTTCAATTATGTTTCAAATGGTGTGTGAGTCTTGCGAAAATGTCTTTCGTTCCCAGGAAAAAAACACTGGGCTCTGGATGTTCTGTCTGTCAGTGTTCACTGTCATTCAAAGAAAGCAATCTTATCTTACTTTGTGACCTTGGCTGCTCCTGGGTTTGCAAGGAGCATTGCTGAAGTCAGCACGAATCCCCACTGCGGCTGGTGTTCAGTGAGACATATGCACTTGGCTACTTGGCTGTAATTTTCTTAAAACTTGGCTTTACACTGTGCAATTAGATCAGGTTAATTCATATAGGCATCTGCAGCCTTTAAACAGGGATTCTTGTGTTTTGTAGATTCTGGTACTGCTGCATTTAGGCTAATGTAGCATGTAGGTTACAATGTTGGTGAAGTGGGTGTCTTTCAGCATATTTGTCACCTATGGGTGCACTGGGGCCTGGTTCAAATGATAGGTGCGCTCCTTATTCTTCCTGCTGTTCTGTCTGGCGATGTGCCTGGGGTGAGGGGCAGGAGTTTGATCTCGATTTTCCCTCTTCAAGGCATTCCCCCCTTAATGCACTCTCATCATCCACAACAGGGCCAAGAGAGGTGGCAGTATCACCATTCTATACAAACCCCACCTAACCACTTCCGAAGCACAGATTTGCAGCACAGGTTTCAAATCCCTCCTAGTCAAAGTCTCCTTCCATCCCTCACACACCCACAGCTTTTCACTCATCTACAGGCCATCTGGCTATTACAGAAACTTCGCCAACACCCTTTGTGACAATGGGAGATTTCCACATTTAATGTGATGCTCCCAACAAATCTATGACGCAACCACGCCTAGATAACCTGGAAGTCCTCAACCTGACCCAACAGGTAACAGGTCCCACCAGACAGCTGGACACACCTTGAATGCCATCTTAGGCTCTACTAGTCTTATCTCCACACTGCCCTCTTGACAACTCATTTGGACAGACCACACAGCCATTATCATCTCCCTTCCTGGCACCACCGCACAAAAGACTATCATCGACCCACCATTCCATATCTGAATACAGAACAAGGTTATAATAGCCCCCAACCTTGTAGACTCTCTGCACTCCACCCTCCCCTTCCTTTTAATCCGACAAGGACCTCCACCCATTCACCTCTTCAACAAATGGCTCTCAAACACCCTATTATATCTCACCCCCTTAAGATTCAGCCTCTTGTGGTAGGGTCCTTTATCCAGGTGCTTCACCTCCCTCCTCAAATCTCTAAAAACACAAAAGCACACCCTAGAACATAGATGTCAGTCCAATCAAACCCCTGGAAACAAAACAGCCTATTCCCACCAACATTATATCTACAAAGCTGAAATCCGTAAGTCCAAAAAATCCTATTACAAGGATAGATTTTCCAACTGCCGCAACAGTAGCAAGGAGCTTCTCAAGATCATTTCAGAATTCATGACCCCTCCTTGCACCTGCAACTTACCCACACCTCTCAATTCCTCTGCAACACCCTCTCTGACCATTTCACCATTTCCTCAAGACTGTGCTAGAAAGAACACATACTATCAACACGAAATTTGCAACCCTCCCTCATCTACCTGCCTCCTCAAGTGAACCCTCCAGCCAGCCCACTCGACCTCCAATTTCCCCACTTTCTCATCCATCTCCAGACTAGAATTTCTCAAACTGTTGATGTACAGCCATCTGTCTGTATCCACAAACAACCCATGACCCGCCTCCCTCCTGAAAGAACTGTTCATCTCAACCTGTTTAGGTGACATTTCTAGGCCTATCCTGAATAGAAGCCTTTAAAACATCCCATGTCAAACCTCTCCTGAAAAAACCTTCCCTTGAACTTCACCAATCAGCAAACTACATACCAATCTATTCCTGGACAAACTCATTGACTACACTTCCTACTCCCAGGTTAGCACCATCGTAGAAACCAACCACCTCCTAGACTGCACCGAGATCCCTTTATGGAACCAAATCCTCCCTAGTCACTATATGGGATGACCTAAAAAACTCTGCCACACTCATACGTCTTTATTTCTCACCAGCCTTTGACACCATTAACCACAGCATCCTCTTTGGCAGGCTCCACTCCCTTGGCATTAAGGACACTGCACTTAACTGGAGCTCAGCATTCCTTTCAAACAGATACCAAATGACCTACCTTCCCCCTTTCACCACTTCTGCCTGACCCATCAGTAACGGAGTGCCCTAAGGCGCGTGACTTTCAGATTTCTACATGAGCCCACTCCTCGCAATCGTCCACTCACACAATCTAACCTGTTATAACTACCCTGACGACACCAAAATCATCATGTGCCTTGAAGCACATTGTGTATAGGTGCATTATAAATATCATATCATATCATATCTTTAGAATTCCCAAGTGTAATTCCGAAGTGTGTCACCACATCACAACCAGACCTCGCATACTGCCTCACAGACATTGACCGCTGGATGATGGTCAATCATCTCCTGCTAAACCTTGGGAAAACAGAGATCCTCTAAGGCCTCCGTCCCTTGTAACACCCACACCCCCACCACAGTCAAAAACCTGGGTTTCACAATGGACAATCACCTGACTCTATTGAAACACATTAACACTGTGTCAAAATCATGTTACTTATATCTCTGCATACTCAGAAGCATCTTCCCTTACCTGTCCCACCCCAACAGACTGATGTCAATTATGTCCATTGTCCTCTCTCGTTTAGACAACACAAACTCTTGCTACCTGTGTGTCCCAGCATACCAACTTAAAGAGCTCCAAAGAGTAGAGTAATCTGAAGCCAGGCTCCTCCTTGCCCTTGTCCGAAGAGAACAGATCTCACCCACCCTCTGTACCGGCCACTAGCTCACTATTGGACGGTGGGTTAATTTCAAAGTCATCTACATCACCCTCTGAGCACTGCACAAGATAGGCCCTAAATACCTACAACAGAAAATCATCTTCTATCACCCCACCAGAAACCTGTGATCAAGCACCGCTCTTCTCCTAGTGATCCCCCTCCAAATCATTCAGAATTGGAGGCTCCACTTTCTCAGCCCTGGTGCCGACCTTCTGAAATTCCTTCCCACCCCACATCTGACACATACAAGACCACCTGACTGCTGCAAGGGCCCTCAAGACATGGCTATACCCCTCAGCATTATAAATTGAAACGTATCCATAGCTGGATGTCCCTGGGCAGCCTTTGATTTGAGGGTGGGCAATGTGTCGAATTCCTATCTGGTTTCTGAGGGTGGCCAATGTGTCACACTTAGATGGATTTGAAGGTGGGCAAGGTTTTGCACTTAAATTGATTTTGAGGGTGGGCAATGTGTTACACTTGGATGGATTTGAGGGTGGGCAATGTGTTACGCTTGGATGGATTTTGAGGGTAGACAATGGGCCTCATTACGAGTCCTCCGACCCGGATTTAACGCCACTGGTAAAACCATACCGCCGTCATTTCCATGACGTTCAATCACGACCCACGGACCTGGAAAAACCACCACCACAAACCGCCGCCGCGGAGTTAAGGGATCCGTAGAATGCGACGGTGGCGAAACCACCTAGTTACCGACAACACAAAACATCATGGGCATCACATGACATGGAAACACCGCCACAAAAATGGCGGAAAAACCGTGGCCACGGAGGCGGTATCGACGCCACCACGAACATGATGTTAAACAGTACCAGGTGAGGTGAATCAGGCCACAGGTGCCCCAAATGAGGCAAGCCGGACCCAGCAGGTCAATGGGAGGCTACAAAAGGGCCACACCTAGGCCAACTCCAAACACAACAATGCATGCAGCAGCAGCAGCAGCATTGGGATTGGGACTATTGAACCTACAGGCAGCATTGCACATGGTGGTAGCAATGGTGCAGAGGAGGATGAGGCGTAGGCGGAGGAGGAGCAGGCGTCAGTTAGCAAACCCTGCACCCATGCCAAAACCAATTGCGCAGCCGGCACGACCCCGCAGGCAGCCTGCAATACCTCGCATCAGGGCCTCACCCTGGAACCTGACCCCAGGACAGATCCACACATTATACCGGCTGGACCGTCCAACAATCATGTACATCACCGCCATGATTGAGGATGACATCAGCAGCCACATTGCCATCTCAACCGCAATCCCCCCCCTCCTGAAGGGGGTGTCAGTACTGCATTTCCTAGGCACCAGAACTTATCAGCACACAGTTGGTGAGCTGCACGGGCTCTCACAACCCTGATTTTCAAAAATATTGGGACAGGTACTGGACGCTATGCTGCGCCATGTGTCAGAACACATCGCCCCACCCTGTACACTTGCAGAGGTCATTGCAACCAAGTTGGCATTCCATGCCATTGCAGCCATGCCATATTGCATAGGTGCATTAGACTGCACCCACATAGAGCTGACAGTACCACGTGCAATGGAGATGGTGTACCGCAATAGGAAACAGTACCACTCACTGAATATACAGATGGTATGTGATGCCCGACTGCTGATTACACATTGCTATGCACGTTTTCCGGGGTCAAGACATGACTCAATGGTCCTGCGGAATTCCACATTGCCACGCTACATGGAACGCTATGATGAACAAAGCACATGGCTACTGGGTGAGTACAACTGCCAATACATAGGCCCTGTTGAAGTGTGTTGAGTGGCCAGGCCAATGACCTGTGTAAGTGGGCTGCTACAACTGCACATGCATCACCCCCTGGCCCATGTAATGGACGGTCAGCATAACCCACAAATCACATATCTGCACATGACCAGTTGCCACAGTACTCACCCTGCCTAAGGAGACATACGACCAAAGCTACCAACAGGCCATACAAGTTGATCCACTCAATACAGCCACCCACACTTAGGACCACTTCCCCCCCAAAGCACATGACGGCTGCGCATGAGACATCCTGCAACAGCCAAATCATCACAGGCCATGGAATGACTGCCCCATGTGTGCTTGTCATTGCACAGTGCCTTACTTACCAACCACTATCATGTATAAGGTCCACTTCATATGCACAGCAAGTAATAGTGCAATGTCCATATGCCGCCATCTACAACAATTACCCATGGGTGGCAATCACCGGCCCTTGCGACCACGGCTAGGCCCATATGGATGAATGTATGATGACACAATATTGTATTGCATCAGATCGTGAGATGAACCACAAACACTGACATGTCCCACACATTTACATCCCATGTAGGTGATGCTGGATATGCACTCACGCCATGGCTGATGACACCTGTACGGAGGCCAAGGAACAGGCATGAGGAGGCGTACAACAGAGCACACGTCCGCACACGTGGCATGATTGAGAGGACATTTGGCCTACTAAAGGCCAGGTTCTGCTGCTTGAGCAGATCTGGAGGATCACTGCTCTACAACCCAGTGAAGACGGGTAAAATTGTGCTTGTGTGTGCATTGCTGCACAATCTGTGCTTGCGCAGGAACATTCCGCTGCCCCCAGACGCAGAAGATGAAGATGGGGATGGAGATGGGGATGGCGATTGGGATGGGGATGGGGTGGTAGCACAACCTCCCAGGGATGTGCAAGATGGCCAACAAGCACGGGATGCACTCATTCGAATTTACTTTTGAGAGACTGCACATTGACAGCAAAGCATTGATATGACGATGACAGTGAATAAATGATTTTTGTCTGCTGATGAAATGACAGATGTCCACTCATTATGGTAGTTTTCAAAGGTTTTGTATTATCAATTAAACAGGGAAGAAAGTGCATTGGGTAGGGAAGCTATACACCCATGCCCACCCACCACCCAAACCACCCAAACGTTCCCACCCCAAACCAGGCCCCTAACAACTAACCACCTAATGGGCAACCCCCACCACCCTCACCACCCAAACGTTCCCACCCCTCCAACACCCATGGTGTCCCCAAATGTCATGTTGACTGGCATCCCCACATGCCACTATTTGCGGGGGTGCTTGTGCGCAGGTGTGCCCTTGCTGGTGGATCCAGTCAACCGACTTGAATGCCTCTGTGGGCTGCCAGTGGCAGAGCTGGATGGGGTAGTGCTGGCTGAGGTGACTGTCGGTCCTTGAAACGCCTGCTGGGCTACCAACATTGACTCGGCAATGCTGGACTGCACACTGTTCCCTTCCCTGACATGGCGTGCCAGGGTGAGAATTGTGGCCGCAAATCATCCAATTGACCTGGTGAGCCGACGCACCGATGTGGCATTGCTCTCCCGCTGCAGCCTGGCCTCCTCCTGCTGCAGCCTGGCCTCCTCCCGCTGCAGTCTGGCCTCCTCCCGCTGTTGCATGGCCTCCTCACACTGCAGCCTGGCCTCCTCCAGCTGTCTTTCCACCAGCTGCGTCAGGGTGGCCTGTTGTTGCTCAATGTGCTGTAATTGTGTACAGAGCTCGCCCATGGATGGATTTGGGGAGTGCATGGGGCTGTGCAGTTCTGGGGCCTGAACTGTAGGCCATGGATGGGTGACAGGCCATCCATGTTGTCCCCCTCACCCTGTTGTACTACTTCAGCCTGCATGGCTGGGGCACTCCCATCACTTGATGCAGCCTCCTCAGCTGTGCAGATGGGTTGCGAATCATCATCCGGGGCCAGGGTGGGTGGCTGCATGGGGATGGTGTCGTCTGCTGGTGCGCCTGCTCCAGCTGGTGTGGCTGATGTTTCCGGTGTGCCTGCTGCAGTCGGTGTGACTGCTGCAGCCGGTGCCTGTGTGCCCGAGCATCTTGCATCATCCTCCTGGACATGAGTGCTGCGTTGTGCGCCTGCAGGTGGCCACTGCGTAGCCTCTTGTCCGTCGTCGCTGTCACTTGTCATGACTGTGGGGATACAGAGGGCATGCGGTTAGTTGTGTGGTGTTACGTAATGTGTCCATCAAATGCATCAAACATCACAATCCATGTCCACTTGCAATTCAACACTTTTGACTATTGATACACACAGGTTTGTGTCTCTGCTTCCAGTCAGGCACGCGCTGTGTGAATTTAGAGGGATTGTGCTTTGGGGATGTGATACTCGTCGTTTGGCCAGTCAGTGGGTCCACTGGGTCACTCCTGCCCTGTTTGGGAGGGGGTGCAGCATTGGGAGTGGGTCCATTGGGTCACTCCTGCCCTGTTTGTGGGGGCAGCATTGGGAGTGGGTGCATTGGGTCACTCCTGCCCTGTTGGGGGGGCAGCATTGGGAGTGGATCCATAGGGTCACTCCTGCCTTGTTTGGGGGGGCAGCATTTGGGGTGGGTCCATTGGGTCACTCCTGCCCTGTTGGGGGGGATTGGGAGTGGGTCCATTGGGTCACTTCTGCCCTGTTGGGGGGGCATTGGGAGTGGGTCCATTGGGTCACTCCCAATCACACATATGGCTTTGTACTCTGTGCACTTACCACTATCTGCAGGTGGGCTCACTCCTGCCTCTGCCTCTCCTATGCCGTGGATGCCTTCGATGTGCATGACACTGCTGCAGCGCTCCTCCCACGATTGCAGCTTCAGAGGGGATGCAGGGCCTCCACCAGTACCAGTGCTGTGTTGGCGGTGTGCTGTGATAAGGTTGCGCAGCCTGAGGTCATCCCACTTCTTGTGGCACTCCTTCACTGAGCATGTCGTCACGCCAACCGCTGTGCACTTGCATGCTGCCTCTGCCCACACCTCCTTGCGGCGTTGCTGAGTAGCGTGCCGCTGATCTGCACTAAAGAGCATTTCGGCATGCTCAACAATGTGCTCCACCAGCACTGTGAGCTCAGCCTCACTGAAGCGCTGCTTTCTCTGTCTGCGTGCTGGTATCCTGGATGCCATGATGGTGTTGGATGGTTTGTCAGTCTCAGGGAGGTGATCTGACCTGTGGTGTTTGAGGATGGCAGTGGATTGTGCATTGTATAATGGCTGCCTCTCTGTTTCCGTTTTTATCCCCGCGGTCATGGTATTTCCGCTTCCGGTGTTTCCGTGTCGGCGGGGGCGGACACGGTTCTAGTGCCTTTTTCTGTGGTGCCATGTCCACGCGCATAGGTGTTTACGTGACGTAAAGCAGGCGTTAAAATCAGAATCAGGCGTTAAGGGTTAACGGTGGCGTTAACCCTTAACGCCTGAGTTGTAATGAGGCCCTGTGTCTCTGTTCTCCCTCTGTTCCCCCTGTTCCCCCTTCCTTACCTCGTTGCGCCTTGAAACACTTATGTATAGGCACATTGCAAATGCCATATCATATCATATCATATCATATAAGTAAACCAGTTTGCATCAGAGCTGGGCTTTTTCAGCATATTCTGGGAAGTAACCTGCTACTGAACTCTTGCGAGAAACATCCAAACAGAGAGGCCCCAAATCTTGCATTGGAGACAGGGACCAGGAGATGTAGAAGCTGACTGGGACCCCTTGGAGGAGCAGAGGGGACTATGCTTGACTGACACCCTTGCTGTCCCAGAGGTACCATGCTGTTCCCTGATGTCCATTACAAGGCCTCTCCTGTAAGTAAAACTATGCCAACACCATAGATTGTGTAGGTCCTTCATTTTTCTCCAGTATTGTTTTATTTATTTCCCCCTAGCAAACTATCCTGTTTGGCTGTGTAGATCCTTAGCATATTTAATAAAGTAAATCAATTAATTCCCCTATAGAAATCACAGGATGTGTTTTGTTGGCTTTCGAACCTAACAAATTCTTCCCAGTGTATTTTGAGTATAGACCAAATGATTTGCCAAAAGAATGAATCTCATAACCGTGTTTCCATGGGAGGGTGCAGGGTGCAAAACGAAATTCCCCATTGACACCCTTCATTTTAAATCAGATGTATGCAACCTTGTATTTCCTTTGCATGTGTGGTGGGAAAAACACAATTGCCCCTTTGTTCCCATTGTGCTCTGACCCAAACCACAAAGTGCTGCCTGTTCTTTTTAGGTGTGGCAAAACAAATGTTCCCATTGCTTTTCTTTCCCTCATATTGCATCAATGAGAATAAGTGAAAACCAAAATGTCCCCCCCTTTAATCATTTTTGCAAAGAGTGCATTTCTATTAGAACCCAAACGATTTTCCCATTGTGATCCCACTCTCTGCCACTGGCCTTCAATTCAGAGGCATCATATCGAATTGATGTTTGTAGGGTGGGGGTTGCTGGGAGAGAAAAGTCTTATAACCAAATCAGCAATCACTGTGTGTTTTGAATTGTTCTTGTTCTGTATTGGTGTGTGATTTGAAAAGAAAGCTGTGGGAAATTGTGACTGCATATCTCAGTAGTATCTCTGTGTTAGTGTCATTACAGAAGTCGTTCTGTACTTGTGTTGCCACAGCATTGATGGCTGATGTTAGTCTGTTCGTCAAATTTGGTAAAAACAAATTAATAAATATTGATTCTTACTACACACCGGCCGGTTTACTAGTCCATTGTAGAACCGGGTTTTTGTTGGGGTTGGGTGCGAGACAGATTGGAGGCCTTACCAAAGTGAACCTTAAAAAACTAAGAGTGCTTTGGTGTGCGCCACCTATATTGGAGGAAAATAACTCCATGAGTTGAGTGAGACCGCTTAATAAACCGTGACAACAGTTTAAAAAAACGAATTTACATTCAGATGAATCCGTGGTCCTGCTTAATTCAAATCTTGTAACACCAGCTGACAGGTCTAACTGAATGATATAATGTAATATTGATATGACTACAAATCAGAAAAAACTTCTGAAGAGGAGGCAGAATTAACACCACAAAACCACAGATTTTCAAATTACAAAAGCTGTTATCATCAGTCAGGCTCTGAGCCAAAAATACCATGTGAGCCACGTTTGAATCAACAAGGGCAGATTTTGAGCCTTGACTCAACAGAACATAAAGTCCATGTTCCTATTCTGTTTATCTAGGCAGAACAACTGCAATTGTAATATGTTTGTATAAAGGAAAAGGCTCTATAAATGTACATTGAATTGTTTAAATTGCCTCTATCTTTGGAACCAAACCACTTAGAGAACTCCATTAGGTGTTGAAATAATCAGCTGGAAATCCTATATTAAATGCACCAAAAAATTTTTTTTTAAATGTAGTTTGCTTGAATATGCAAATAAGGTGAATGCACATTTCATTGTACAGATTATGCACACCCAAATAACCCATTTATCCTAGCATTCGCAGTGACGAGCCCATTATGTTGACATGGAAAAATACATTGTTTTGAAGGGTAGACATGAGTTAACTACACAACTGTGTACATTGCTTTCCCTATGCACTATCAAGATAAACATGGCATCTTACAAATCTTGTCAGGGAGAGAAATCTTTGAAGCTGATTATTAAAGTGGTCACATAGGTACAATTTACTGTTTCAGAAGATGATACATAATGCAAGAAATCTTTAAGATTACATCATATTAAATGGGAGGGGAACTGGGTGAATAAGTTACTCCCATTGACTACCCCCTTCATTAATATGCCCAATGACTACTGAGGGGAATGTGTCATTTGATGTCACTTTGGAAACATTGTCCAATCATATACATTGACCAATTTGATTGGGGAAATCATACACACCCCAAACAGGTGGGGTTTCTGTTATATAAAAGGTCAAACACACAAACAGGGGTGAGAGAAACAGAAAAGCATGCTCGCCCAATCTCTGACAGATGGAGAGAAAGAGAATTGATAGCAACAGAAAGGAGAAGGAATATATTGCTCTCCGTTTGGACACATTGATAGATTATTAGCAGAGGCTGTAAGGGGGGCCCAGCAGGATTTTAAATCACAGGCCTTATTCTGAGAAAGAAAACAGTCAGTCTGTGGAGAAAACCTGATCATATCTTACTGGCTGATGCCCGCCTGTTCCTGGAGGGAGAGAATTGAAGCAGTCCTTAAGAGGGGGTGCCCACCTGTCTGTGATTCAGCCAAATGAAATCCAGATATGACTATTATCTAAAAGGGAAGTCATCTTGTGGGGAGTCATCCTATAAAGGGAATTGTAGAGTAAATCCCAGCCCCTATTATTTTTTTAGTTCTGAGGGGTGGGAATACATGCATTGATTATGCATGCTTAGAAGTTAGGGAATGTTTCAGAAGTGTATATGCTTATGGAAAAACATATATAATTGATAGACTAGGTCCATGGTCTGTCTACAGTGAGATCCTCTCACTCTTTCTCTGTGCAAGGATGTCTAGTGAGTAAGAAATATGGAATGTTGGGTGAATACCAAGTCTGGAATAATCTCAGCTTCCTCTGCAAGGGCTTTAGATGGTACGGCCTTGGATGTTATTGGGGATCTGCATCGGCCTCTCCAAAGCCTCTGTTTTTTCAGTGGGCCCAACTTGCTCTGCTTTGGGAAACAAAGCCCTCTCCAGGATCAAATCCAATAGAACGTTCCATAGCTACTGATGGATCAGAGGTTTGTGTCAACTGAGCCAGATCCCACCCCAGCCACCATATCTGAGGAGCCAGTAATAAGATTCAGATGATGTCATGATTCCTTTCCCAGTGGTGATATCTTCCAATCTGCCCTGGGGATGGCAAACGCTACCTGATCCTGACCCTGGGGCAGCTATATGAGGGAGGATCACATAGTGGAGACAGCCTACAGGAGTGTATCATGGCATCATTGGATCAGACATGTTGTACCCCCTTTTAATTTTGACGATACCCCATTCATGCCCAATGCCTTAATGGAACATTTGTTATACTTCCATCTCATTCACCTATGAAGGGGACTAAAAACATTTTTACATAATAATACATTTATAGTAAATTAGTTTAAATTTGAACTTTAAACAAACAATACAAAATACATCCAATAACTTAATACATACATATGTACAATCTACACATTAAATAGTATAACATTTTAACATGTAAATCCAGGTAAAATACATAAATAAGTAATGTGTGTCTCGCTTCTTATACATCATATACAAGCCATAAACACAAAGTACCTGACACGTAGTGCTAAACACTAAGCACTAACACTAAGCACCAAGCATAAGGGCCAATTCCTAAGGAGCCACTCTAAATTCCGCTGCAGCCAGCTGGTTTGGTAATAAACTTTTAACTCTAACCCAGACCATATATAGTGCCAACTGAGTCCCAATTGAATCCGAATTTAGACAATAATCCCAAAAGGACTCTTCCCTTGATGGTGTCGTAATTGCTTACCAACTTTCCCAACATACACATGTACAGTCGGCCCAATCGGGGGCACATTGTTAAAATGTGCCTAGTAGTTTCTGGATGTTCTCCCATTTCACAGATACAACAGCACCTATCCATTGGTAAAATGCTCAGCCATGGTTCAACGACCGCTAGTACCTGAAGCTGATTCATCCGCAGCCTTAGCATAAATTGACGCACCTTCGGGTCTGGGCATAGTGTCAAGTATTGTTGGGGCTTTCTGTATCTATGGATTACATGTGTTACAGCTTCATACCCCTTCAGGGTGGGCAAATGGATTTAATTCTGGGTCCAGTCCCATCTGTTCATTTTTTGTATGAATTATTTTTTAAGTGTATAAATGGCATTGATTGCTTCTTGTCATGAGACCAGTCTATATCAGAAAAGAGGGACTCATTTAACTGTTTGTAGCTATTACCCTGAGGTGACTTTTCGTTATCAAAGTTAGTACCAGCCAAGCTAAGCAATTTACATGACAAAGTGGAAATAGCTTTCAAATAGAACACACCTCGTGCTCGCAAGGCCATGCCTTTCAGTGATGGTAAACCCAGTTCCAACCTTAGATACTGAACGGAACAAGCTGGTCCCATACCCAGTACTGCGCGCCAGTACTGTCCCTCTAATATATTGAGCCAATTCAGGTCTTGTATGGCTAATGCCTCCAGGCCATACAAGATCGCAGGGACAAAGCACTGTTGGTAGAGTTTAATAATGCCTGCTATACTATACCCTGCTGTTCCTTTAGCAAATTTACAAGCCTGCAATGTGAGGAGTTTTGCCCGCCTCTTTTTTTCGTAAATGATCAAATTATAATTAGGTTGGGTATCGAATTCTAGCCCCACATATGGGTAAGTTTGATTGATACTTATTCTACCCAAGATTGTCTTGACCCCTGAGCGACAAGGGCCACTTTTAGCTATTGCCAGAATATTTGTTTTCCTAAAGTTAATGGTGAGCCCCAATTGCCCTGAGTATAAGGATAACTCCTCTAGCATGCTCTTTGCTCCCAACAACGTGTGATCCAATAATATTAAGTCATCAGCATAGAGCATGCCTACAATGGGGTATCCCCCAACTTTGGAGGGCAATTTGCTTTAGTAGCCATCTGAGGTAACAGGTCAGCTATATATAAATTATACAACATGGGTGCCCCCACGCAACCCTGTTTAACTCCCATATTAATAGGAATTGAATCAGTGGCCTCTCCCTCGTTGTTGAGTCTGACCCTGGCACTGTTGTTGCTATGTAAACATTTTTACAAGATCTGTATGCAAGCCATCAAAATCTAACTTGCCTTTTAAGACTTATGAAAGCACCTTATCAGACCCTACCTACAAGTCATCCAGAACTAACTTACCCGTAGAAGATCACTGAGAACACTTACTCATACTCTACATGCAAATCGTCAAGAATGGACTTCCATTCCCATAAATATGAGCATACTGGGACGAATAAGATGAGCCGAATAATACAGAGCAATAGAGGCCAAAAGCACAAGCTGTGCTCTAGCTGTTGCAAGCACATACCTGAAGCCATGAAATGGAAAAGCAAAGCAGCTGACAGAGGCGCGCTGCTAGTGGTAGAGTGCTCCTCCTCCCGGTACTGAGGAGAGACCGTGTTGCTGGAGAGTGTTCCGTGGAGCCAAAAACGGCTCATTGACAAGGAGAAGAGAATCTGACCATGAGCAAGAACACGCTACAGAAACGCGATAAGCAGACAGAAGTTTTCAGGGCCTCCACCTTACTGAAGCCTGAAATGTCGCAGAAGAGCAAATCAGGAACTGTTAGAGGCAGAAGCTGAGAAGCAGAGGCAAAGAGAAAGAAGGAAACACTGAACGACCACCACTGCCTTGCTGCGGGAGAAACAGAACATGCCACCAAGAGCCAGTCAGTCCACCCAAGGGAAGCAGGAACACTGGGGCATATTAGCAGCCATGCCAATACCGAATAATTATTAATGAAGTACAGGAAAGAGAATGAGCAAGTGAGCATTGCTTTAAAGGGAAGAACAGAACCAGTATAAGAGACTTTCACGTTTGTGAGTTTATGCAAAATACATTAAAGGAAAGCTCTGGCAGGATAGTATACCAGGCAGATACAATACAAGATAATACAGATATAAGAATCTATTAAGTTTGGAAGAGTGCACAGAGCACACATGAGGAAAGCCCTGCCTGGAGAGTATACCAGGCAAGTTAAAGGTGCAAGGAAAATACACATATAAGAAAAGCCTTGGCAGGAGAGAATACAAGGCAGATGCAAGTTGTAAGTGTGATTATATATGAAAAGCCCTGGAAGGAGAGCAGACCAGGTGGTTGTAAATGATCAGCATGTTTATGTGAGAAAGCCCTGGTAGAAAGTATACCAGGCATGGTCAATGTGAACAGTGTGTAAAATATATTACGCCAAGATGTTATGATAAGAGCACATCATTATTAGGTAGAAGGCTGTGGAACCATACTAAAGAGGAGAGAAAACTGTGCAGGAGCATACACCAGTTGGCCTAACAAAATACAGACTATCAAAAAAAGTTGCTTTGTATACCAGTTGCCTTGTGGATCATGAGAAACTTAAAAAAACTGATATACTTAAATATACAGCAGAGTCAAGGGAAATCCAGGCGAATGTAGCCACCTCTGGAATAATGAAGTCTCATCATTCTGGACCTTTTTTGTTGGCGTTACATATCTTCTTTTTGAACATATATATATATATATACCACTCAAGGCCAAATACATTACCCTTTTCACCTTAGAGTTCATTTTTGTTAAAATGTGAGGGCCAGAATAGTACTTTGGAAAAGGGATGGTTTTGCTTTGGACATTATGACACTGACAGAGCATTAGTTTTGGTTTTAGGTAGGGAAACACCTCTCAGAGCAGGGACAGAGAGGCATTTCCCTACCCCCTTTTATTTTTATAAATGTCTTTGACCAAAACCATGACACCCTTGAGTCTGAGTCTCATTCTTGGTTTAGCACACACCTGTCTCTTGTGGTTGCCTGGTGTATGGCTGTGGGGCCATTTTTATAATCCCTTACTTCCTGGTATAATTTCTTCTTTTCACTCATTAATCATTTTCTGCTTACAGTGGACTAATTATAATGTAATCACACATGATGGCCTGATTAGCTTCCGGTGTTTTGCTATGGGAACTTAACAAGCCCTTTTTTTGTTCAGTTCCTGTTGTAAAAATGTATTCTCACACTGGCAAGTCTGAATTATCCTAGAACTCTCATGATTTTTCTCTTGCCAGTGCTGCTTTTGTTTTTCAACTAACTTTTTGTTGGACTACCTGTTTTAGGTCACAGTCTATTTATTGCAATTGCTCTTGAAGGTGCGCATTTTCCCATTTCATTTGGCTAATTCCTGGCAGACCTTTATTGCATGTAGATCGGTCATGATATGTTCTCTGGAGTTTATCAAAAGTGATCCTGCAGACTCAAAATATGGTCTATTGGTGCTGCAGATCATCATTGATTTCAGCTTTCATATGATGAAAAACATGTTGCTGTTGCCATACAAAAAACAGACTCTCTTTCAGTGTTTCTTGTAACCCCAAAACGACTTATTTTCTGTCATTCAGCAGTTGTTCTGTGCTCAACAGCTGCTAAAATAAATTCTGGAAAGCTTCTGGGCACGGTTTACTCTGATAACCCCTGTCCACTAACTTGCGCTTCAATAATTGAAAATGTAAATACAGGTCTGCAGAGAGGCATCAGTTTAAAATGTTCTTCTTTGACTGTTGAAGTCATGTAAAGTTTCTGTAAGGACTGATTTATTTGGTCCTTTCCATCCCATTTTATCTGAACCCAAAGATGACACTTTTTCTATAATTTCTGTATTCTATGTTTCAATATCTGTGGCAACCCAATCCCCTTCCAAATATAATTTTGAAAGAACCTGGGCTTTCACGCAGGTATTTGTAAATCAGACATTTCTCTGTTTAAAATCTACCACCACAATTCTCGCTAAAAAGAAAAATATAAACTTTTCTTACTCCTATTTAGCAAATGTCCATCATTCACTTCTAACTCTGAATGCAAAGCTTAATCTATTTCTGTGCAATTATATGCCTTTGTGCACACCTTAGTATCTCCTTATCAGGCTGTGAGATCAATACCATGCCCTTCAAATGCAAGAAAAGCTTCCCACCACAATTGTGAGCTTTGAACAACTTGAGTTAAAAAGGTTTCTGTTGCAATCACACTAGCCAACCTAGGAATCATATAACGGAGGACCTCAGGTTTTGTAAATGAAATTGGGTTCCAATTAGCTCTTGGGAATTTTCCACTCACCCCAAATCAGGCACGCACTTTTTTATTTTTATTTGAATAAAGTTCTTTTTATGAACCTGGGAAACACAATTCAACAATATTGATTCCCTACAGCCTCCTTCCACTTTAGGGAAAGGAAAACAGGCATGGTTGCACAGAGGTTCTATGTATTAATACAATTGGAATAATTAAATCAATTTAAATATAAACACACAACAAATCTCTGAGCCCCCAATAGCAATGGGTACTACAATGAAAAATTATCAATAAACTGGATACATCCCCTGTCAATGCTAAATTTACTTAATGCACACAATACCATTTGTACATTTGGTTTACCCTGATTGCACATCCACCATGGACTGAACAATGTATGAGGGTTCAGGATAAAACTTTCATTTGGAGGAAAAAAAAAACACTAAATTAAATTTGGACATCAGTGCTATCTAAATCTATCTACTTCTTATTAATTTGAATATAAACAGCTCCTCTCACCCCAATAGACATGTGAGCATCTCAAAAAGCATCCAGAAAACTATATTTACAAGACAAGATACTTGACATTCCTGCATGTATATCACTTGCCAAATGAAAATGTATTTTTAACACATATGTTTGCTAAATTCCATTCAGTGGTGTTTCTATAGTATTGATGTATAAATGTGTACGTTTGTAATTTTCAATGGGCAACTTAAAGGAGAGAAAATGCATAGCAGTTAATATCCCTTTCCCCTTTGTCTTGAGTGGTTCAGCACCAGTAACAGAACCCTGTTGGTGATAGAATCACGAAAAAACTTCAATTACAGTGTTTGCCTATGTGTGTAGACATTTAAAACTGTGGTGGGCTCTCCATATAATTTTGTTATGCTTGTGCATTGCACAGAGAAGGGGTAGGGAATCTAACAATATACAACCGTAGGATCAATTTCATCAAATCAATAATCCCAGAAGGACATACACTTATGAGATATTTAATAATTCCGCAGATGTAAAGTCAATTTATATACACCCAACCCTGAGCACTTTCACAAAGAAAAAGGACCAGGAATTAATCTATTCCCCTTTAGAGTATATTTCCCTTCAATTATATTTCCTCTTGGCTTTATACTTACATAGGATTTATTTGGTCTATCTCACAGATAGATGGACACACTCTTAAAGGAATGGTTCGGTCAAATTTTTGTTATTGCCCCTACGGGTCGGCTATGTGTTTTTAAGCCTAAATCGCTTGATTTTAGAAACATTTCCCATGGTCCTTACCCTAGTTTTCGTCCATTAAATGCACGCGAAAACAGGCACCAGGGCGCTGCCATTTTGTGATAATCCTATCACTTTCTGCATCGCCCTGGCTGACCTGCTTTTGCGGCACTAAATCATATCCCCCGCCCCTGAGCCTGACATTATCAAAACATTCATATTCCCCGCCTCTCTCCGTGACTTTACTGTGCTGCGTCGGCAAACGCGCCCAGTCGTCTTCTACGGGACTTCACACAGAACCCAGAAACCAACACAGATCAGCTCACAACACAGCGCGCCACAATTCGGAATATGAAACTGTACTTTAAAATCAAACAGCAACACGGTAAATTTGGTAAAGTACATTTATTTGACATTAAATGTTTATAGAATATTCAGCAATTGCCATATGAACTCCGAAAGTCATTTATTTTCTTTTATCTCTATCCGCAAATCCGTAAAATTTTATCGTGAGTCACGCGCTGTTCCTTTATGGTACACAGGGTGTTGGTTTTCGTTCAAAGAAGCACTTTTGTCGCACGTTGAACCGCAAGGCTGTTCCATCAAGTAGGCACTAGGCCAGCGTAAAGGTTGATATGTTGCTTCTAGCCGCTAGTACCGCGTAAGGGCATATGGGCCCTTGGCGATCGTCCCATAACATCATCAGGATTGTGCAGTTGTTTACATTAAGCTGCAGCTGGCGGTTAAAAAAACCGTCTGCCGGTGTCTGAAACTGGTGGCAGTGGCAAAAGGGCAGTATATACCTGTTTTGAAAACATAAAATGTATAATTAGTCTCGCCAGCCGATCTTTATTAATATTATTCATTTTATTTATTACGGCCAAGCGGAAACTATTTGCTTTCAAGGATAGTGCAATGGAGTATGTTCGGCTCTAAAATCAATGCGAAAACTAACAAAATAAATCGAGGTTAGTACACAATGAAAAAAAAATGTTTGTCTACATGCGTGTGGAATGTGGACCTGCATGCCCATGTGCCCGGTACAAGGATGATCCCCCAAACGTTTTCAAAGCTCTTCATTCATTCATTCATTCATTCATTCATTCATTCATTCATTCATTAATGCATCCATTCATTAATTCTTCATTCCGGTATAAAAGCGTCTAAAGAGTTACTTACATTATATTTGTAATTTCCATTGTGTCTCTGCGTAATGCAGTCCGTAAATCTCACTGTGCTCTTGACAACAATTTTTCGTATACTGAACTAACATGAAACTCAGTCTAGTTTAAGAATTTTCTGCCTTATCGTCTCTTACGTTATTGCACTCCCCAACCCCCCCTTCAAATGAAGTTCTTTCTGCATGGTCCCTGTCTCTCAAGGTCAAAAAACAATAGAACCTTATACTGCCAGTGCGAGTTGTGGGCCTCTTCAGGGCGCGAGCTGAAAATCAAAGCCGCTGACCTTCACTAGAAATGAGCATACATTCTTTCTTTGCAACATCCCCTAGTAAAGCCATCTGTGAGAACTTGAAGTTTCGAATCCATCTATGTAGTGCGCCTCAATGTGCAAATGCGAACTGGCTTCTCTCCCATCTGCAACGGCTCGCTTGGCGCGTTCTAAGGCCCCAATTTTGTCCTCGTTGTTTGCGAGCTTTGAAGCCCTAAAGAACCATAACTATTGAGACTTTTAATTTTTTGGGGAAGGTCAGGGAAAGTATAAAGTACCCGAGTAGCTGAGTTGAAAGTGAGATTTATTGTTTGTTTGTTTTATTATTTGCAATACGCAAGCCTCCCCTTGGTTAACAGTGCCCAGCATTTATAAGAGATTGCGAAAATTAGTTACATCAACAAAAATATATACATACACATATAGACAAGGTCAGCAATATGAGGTGCATAGAGAGAGAATTCAAAGATGACACCCAGGTAGTTCGGCACCCAGGATGATGAAGGTAGGGGTTAGGGTTAGAGAACTTTGTATGCACACTGTACAATAAAATGTATTTACAAAAAGACAATCGTATTACAATTATTTAAACCGGGATTTGTACTTCACAGCCAGCTCTCCTTTGGGTGGACATGGCACAGTGGCAATGTTGGGTGGCAATGGATCAGTGCTCTGCACAGAAACGTTCAAAATTCCATATCTGCGCTTCTCTAATACAGCAGCAATAAGGCTTTTGACAAAGTCGAACTCCATTTCCTCATAGACTGGTTTGATCACTCATTGCTTACTTCTTTTTGAAAAGGCCTTAGTGTAGCGAGGCATCCTTATATTACCCTTAGTCCTAGATTGTTCACGGCTAAGATTCTCGTTATGGGCCAAGACGGCAAGTAGAGTCCTATGTCTCATGCCCTGTATGCTGAAATGCAAGCGCTTTGGCCTATACTTTAGGCACATATTGTGGAACACCTCCAAACCTCCTGTGTGACAGAATTCTGTCAGTCCCCTCAAATCTCTTGATAGAGTTTTATCGAAAACAATCTTCTCAATGGCTTTGTGTGTTGGTGAAGATGGACTCAACCACTTCTTCTTCCGTGCCTCCAATGGGGATAAAGGGCCATGTTCACATTGGTGGAAATGTAGGTTTTCTGACCAGCGGTGCACGTTGGTACAGTGGTGCATCAGTGACCGCCATTTTTCAAGTAGTATTTCCACTGACCCTTCACAAGTTTTGGAGCTCCACCAAAGATGGTTGCTGATAGACTGGGACGACTCCGGAATACTTTCCAAACCTTTTTTTTTCCCCTGCAGCCGAGATTTTCTTATTGATTGATTTAGCAAGATGCCATACGTCAAATTGATGTTTAATATGTGGGAACTGCTCTCTCATTGTCTTGGCAATTGAAACTTGTCTGTCCGTTGCTATGAGGTCGATGTGCATTCCCCTCGATTGTAGATATTCCACTGATTTTATAAATCCTAGTTTCTCCATGGCCACTGAGGATGTACATTGTGTTACCTGCACGACAACCGAACTCACAATTTTCTTACTATCCATGTCCTGAAAGTGGTAGGTGCAGTACTTGGCAGAAAATCCAGGGCTGTCGCACTGTCCATCGCCAGCTAGCCTGAATTGTTTGCCTTCGAATGTACTTGCTAGAGACAATTGTTCAATTTTCCAAGCATCACTTATGGCCGGAAACAGATAATCATGTTGGTATTTGTAGTACTGCGTTTTTGAAATGAAATGGAGTCCCACAAACTGAAAGAAAGACTCTAACTTTCTAAAACTGGAGCCACTAAAAAGTGATGCAGCTGCACACAGTAGATTGCCTCCTGGCAGTTTCCCCAGCATCGGTTGTGCAGACCATGAGAATGTATGATGTGATCTACAGGCGGCATGTATTTTGACGTTACTGCCTTGTTTTTGACGAGTCACATGAATCAATGGCTTCGCAACATACTTTCCCTCTGACGGAATGCCCACATTTCAGCATACTTACAATATCCATCAAACAACTGTTGAATACTATGTATTTGCCCTCTTTCATTAGACTGTCATCCTGCATCAAAGTTGTTTTGGCCTGTGATGTTGAGGACATATCACCACATTTGAAAGAAATATCGCTGCTATCATGTTCTGATGCGTCGGTTAATACTGCTGCTGGTGCATTCTCTGTCATTTCAACATCTGCTACCTCAACATTGGTGGGAGAACACAACAATGTCGACAGCTTTTTTGGTGGCAATTTTTTGGTGGGTGTAGATTGTGTGAATTGATCTGCGACTACTTCAAAGCTATCTTCAATACATCCAGTATCATGTTGTTGCGGTGGTGCGGTCGTACTGTAGCAATGGTCCAATACAACTTTGCAGGATTCTCCGGACACATTCATTTCATGTTCTGGCCATTGGACATGAGCATCCCGAGTCTCAACATGCCGCGTCTGAATTAATAGTTCCTCCATAGTGTAAATGGTCTGGCAAGCAACATCTCACATTCGCTTCACTATCTGTGTATGTATAGTTCGTAGACCCACGGGTAACTAGAGGACAGATTGGAAAAGGGATGTTCAGTTTAAACACAAGATAAAGTATAGTACAATTGACTGGAAAAAAAACATAAAATAGTCCCCAGCACAAAAAAAATTCTAAAGTTAGGAACTGTTTGTAACTAAACTTATTTTTGTTTCTTTTCTTTGCAGCTTTTTTGACTCGACCTTCAACATCTGCACGCTGTTGCCCCGATACGTATCCGCATGTCTTCCCTTCCTCTTGCGCTGCAACAACTATATTTTCTGTATCCGCATAGACAGCATGGAATGAGGCTCCATCGACTCCCTGAAACATAGTATTTTCATTACTGTGTATCAAAATATTGTTAGCATAAAACGCACGTGAGGACGAACACACATGTACATCTCAATAGCCAAACACGATTTAAACATTGTGTGGAACAATCAAACGACAAGTATTCGAGCTCTGATGACCTAGTTCGATGGAGCTGTCAGTATCCATACCTCTGGCTCTACATGTACTGCCACGAATGATTGTATTGAAGAGGAGGCATCAGCAACTCCCTGAAACACAGTACTTGCGTTAGTATGGATTTCAATATCGTAAACATAACACACACTTGGGGTCGACGGCACAGGTACATATAAAGAGATAACCACAAATGTTGCATTGTCTAAAAGAATCAAGGAATATTTAAAAATGATCAGATTTAATCGACTTATTTCTCCAATTTCTTTACATCTGCATCATCTAAATGGGATCTTGTGATTGTAGTGGAAGCTCCATCATCTCCCTGAAACACAGTACTTGCGTTAATAGGGAAGAAAGTATAGCAAATGGAATCACATTATATGATCACGCTCGATGGAGCTGTCAGTATCCATACCTCATGCTGCTGAAGAATATCTAGGGCTGTTGTCAATGTGGTGCGCACTTCCGAAAGCTGTTGCGCCGATTCGTATCCACATGGTCCCGCTTCCACCGGAATTACTTGAATGTCAGGCTCTGCATCAAGTGCGTGGGTTGACGATTCAACAACTGCCTGAAACATAGTGTTTGCATTAGTAAGGATTACAATATTGAAAACACAACACATGCTTGGGGTCGACCTCACAGGTACATATCAACGGCTAACCACAAATGAAACATGGTGTAGAACAATCAAACGACAAGTGTTCCAGTCCTGATGATCATGGTCAGTTGAGCTGTCAGTATCCATACCTCGGGCTGCTGAAGAACATCTAGGGCTGTTGTCAATGTGGTGGATGCTTCAGCATCTCCCTGAAAGACAGTACTTGCATTAGTATGGATAACACTAATTATAACTGAAAACAAACACCAGTGGATGACAACTAAGGTGTATATCAATCGGAAAGCAATAACCAAACAATTGGTAAAATAATCACACAATACATGCAAACTATTACTTGACATGCATAAAACAAGTCTGTAGCGGAATAGCCAAGTATGATTACCTGACGCGCTAGTAGTGGTTGATAACTGCGAGCATGTGACAGAAGTAGAATGTTCTTGCTTCAGATTCAAGGGATAGTCAAGAAGTTGTAAAGGTAAATTATTGTTTGATATTGAAATGCCAATATTTAAAATTGCCATGTAAGGAGACAGAATACTTGAGTAATGCGCAATATAGCACAGTTCCCTGTGCCCATATATAGATTTCATTTGTGGGTTATGAAATCTAAAAATAATATATTAATAAATGTCATTATTCAAAAAGCTATACACTCATATCAATGTCGAAAGTATTACAAATTGGAAACAACACCTGAAATATCAATGAATCCATTCAGCTACCTACACACTACCGCAAGGCCTAAAGCTAAAAACGGACACTTGACTCACCAGTGGCTGATTGTGGACGAATAGAGTGGGAATAGCGTTTGTGAGCAATTTTCGTGTCGATCGCCGTTTATTCTTCTTTGTTACCCAAGATGTGGTGTACATGTTCGAGGGAAAGTGCCGGCTGAAGATGCGGTATCGATCACCCCTCTTGTCCTCAAAGACTTGTTGGACTCTACTTTCCAGCTCATCCAGTGGATATCCGCAATGTCTTACCCATTCTCTTATTCGATCAACAGTTTTCGGGAATACATGCATTGTAGTGCCTTCAGATTACACATGGGTCTTCGAAGGGCAACCGCTAATCGAACAGGCAGGCATTGTTGAAAATTCTGAAAAGTAAATATCAAGATTATTATACAACCTTGATGAATAAAAATGTCATAAAAAAGTAAATTAACCATACCATGCTCAATGCAAGGTTTGTTTTGGCGCCGGAACTGTACCAGTCATCATGTGCGGCTTAGTATTTGCATAAGTTACAGAAATGTTTTTAAATTATGTGACTAAACTCTGAACATGTGACTCGTCCCTTGGATGTTCTGTCTTGCACTAAAAGGAACCATGCTTACATTATAGACTGGACCCCCGAAGGATGCAATTTGGTGACAATTGACACAGATGAAAATAAATAGATCTATTGATAGCATAGCAATTGAAACTCAAGTCAATAGCAATGAGACCAATGACCATAGCTCTATTGGGTACTGTAATAGCAAATAGATTGAAATGTAAAAACGACCGAAATATGACTAGGATACATGGCCTTAACTTGACCAATTGGATTCAGTTGGATTCAGCAGGCCGAGCAGAATGTTGCAGAAGAACAGGTAGATGGGCACAGGTAGCACACTGACGAGTTTGCTCGAAGCGGTCACAGTTCGCACGGCGATGAGCAGATTAGCATACATCTCAGTGCTTCTCAGGTAGAAGGTTCAGGAGTTGACTTGCAAAGCACAAAGATGTTCTCATGAGACATATCAAGTGGTTTATAAAGTATTAGAAACAGGGGTGTGTTTGTGAATGAATGACGTGTGTATGTCGCGGTATTATGCTTATTGCAGGGGGGCGGCCTGCCTCAGCGGAGGCCTGCAAGGAGACACAGGGTCTGAGGAGGCCATGTGAGCGATGGCCCCTGAGCATGGGATATCTTTTGAAGTGTACATGCTGTTTGGCACCTTGGCCGTTTGTGCCAGTGACAACCCCCCATGCCAGCGCTCATCCCCGGGTGCAAACCACCTTTGATAGAGGGGGTGGGATGGATGGGCCTGGGGTGTGCAGATAAGGCACAGGAAGACTGCTGAATGGAGACATACTTATGTGGATTGAAGGGGGCGGCCTGCCTCAGGAGAGGCCTTCCTGGAGACACGGGGTCTGAGGAGGCCATGTGAGCGATGACCCCTGGGCGTGGGATACCTTTTGAAGAGTACATGCTGTTTGGCACCTTGGCCGTTTGCGTCCGTGACAGCCCCACATGCCAGCTCTCATCCCTGGGTACGAACCGCCTTTGATAGAGGGGGTAGGATGGATGGGCCTGGGGCATGCAGATAAGGCACAGGAAGACTGCTGAATGGAGACACACTTATGTGGATTGCAGGGGGGCGGCCTGCCTCAGGGGAGGCCTGCCTGGAGACACGGTGTCTGAGGAGGCCATGTGAGCGATGGCCCCTGGGCGTGGGATACCTTTTGAAGTGTACATGCTGTTTGGCACCTTGGCCGTTTGCGCCCGTGACAGCCCCCCATGTCAGCGCTCATCCCCGAGTGCGAACTGCCTTTGATAGAGGGGGTGGGATGGATGGGCCTGGGGTGTGCAGATAAGGCACAGGAAGACTGCTGAATGGAGACATACTTATGTGGATTGAAGGGGGCGGCCTGCCTCAGGAGAGGCCTTCCTGGAGACACGGGGTCTGAGGAGGCCATGTGAGCAATGGCCCCTGGGCGTGGGATACCTTTTGAAGTGTACATGCTGTTTGGCACCTTGGCCGTTGGCGTCCGTGACAGCCCCCCATGCCAGCGCTCATCCCCGGGTACGAACCGCCTTTGATAGAGGGGGTAGGATGGATGGGCCTGGGGCGTGCAGATAAGGCACAGGAAGACTGCTGAATGGAGACACACTTATGTGGATTGCAGGGGGGCAGCTTGCCTCAGGGGAGGCCTGCCTGGAGACACAGAGTCTGAGGAGGCCATGTGAGCGATGGCCCCTGGGCGTGGGATACCTTTTGAAGTGTACATGCTGTTTGGCACCTTGGCCGTTTGTGCCTGTGACAGCCCCCCATGCCAGCGCTCATCCCCGGGTGCGAACCGCCTTTGATAGAGGGGGTGGGATGGATGGGCCTGGGGCGTGCAGATAAGGCACAGGAAGACTGCTGAATGGAGACATACTTATGTGGATTGAAGGGGGGCGGCCTGCCTCAGGGGAGGCCTGCCTGGAGACACGGGGTCTGAGGAGGCCATGTGAGCGATGGCCCCTGGGCGTGGGATACCTTTTGAAGTGTACATGCTGTTTGGCACCTTGGCCGTTTGCGTCCGTGACAGCCCCCCATGCCAGCGCTCATCCCCGGGTGCGAACCGCCTTTGATAGAGGGGGTGGGATGGATGGGCCTGGGGCGTGCAGATAAGGCACAGGAAGACTGCTGAATATCGACACACTTATGTGGATTGCAGGGGGTGGACTGCCTCAGGGGAGGCCTGCCTGGAGACACGGGGTCTGAGGAGGCCATGTGAGCGATGGCCTCTGGGCGTGGGATACCTTTTGAAGTGTACATGCATGTTTGGCGCCTTGGCTGTTTTCGCCCGTGACAGTTCCCCATGCCAGCGCTCATCCCCGGGTGTGAACCACCTTTGATAGAGGGGGTGGGATGGATGGGCCTGGGGCGTGCAGATAAGGCACAGGAAGACTGCTGAATATAGACACACTTATGTGGATTGCACGGGGTGGCCTGCCTCAGGGGAGGCCTGTCTGGAGACACGGGGTCTGAGGAGGCCATGTGAGCGATGGCCCCTGGGCGTGGGATACCTTTTGAAGTGTACATGCTGTTTGGCACTTTGGCCGTTTGCGCCCGTCCCTTGCCCTTGTGTGATGTTAACTTTGCATGACATTCGCGTAGATGGGAACACTGAGCAGGACACGGGGCATCCATTTTTGTACCCACTTTCCACTCCATTTTGGTGACCAGGCCTCACTGCGATAGTACAGCGCGCAGAGCACATGGCCCACAGCCTCGTTCCCACTCTGACTGGAAAACTCCAGAGGTATTTGCAACAGCTAATAAATATAACACATCACTCTCTGAGATCACGGTCCTGCATGTGAACCGGCCTGAACCAAGCACAAGGCTCGTTCATCTCCACAAACGTGTCCTTGCCCACGCACCCTCGCAAGTGGAAAGGTACTGCCATTCTGACCCTGTTCCCTGCAAGGTATTCTCTTCATGTGCGAGACCACTGACCACGCCATGATGCCCACCTAGCAGATCCCCAACTAACATTAGACCCCTACTGCAGTATATCGCTGCCTATCAATAACAAATGCCACATGTCAGAGATTCTTGTGAGGACAGACCCAAACTTCAAACAGTGTATTATAGTGGTCACGACCCATGACCTAAGGCCTGTATAATCCAATGTTAATTGATAATATTGATATATGTGTGACTTTTATAGAGACATAACCGACTGAAAGACTTTGAACAAGTGTTATTTAGTGCATGCATTGTTGAAAATATATTATGCTAGCTTAGATAGTGACCACCCCGCTTCACAGCGACCTGAACTTCACCCATTCCGAGCACAGGTGTCTGACGTCCATCCTTGAATGGAGACACACTTGATTGATTTAAAAAATCGAAACAACCGTTGTTAAAATATATGTGGTGTTTTATTTTGTAGCTTATTTTGATGACACAAAAATACAAAACTTTACACATTGTACAGTTCAGGTTGCAGCACAGCGAGAGAAAATCCCCTGTACTGACCGCTGTCACTCGGGAACGTTTCTCTTATGGCACGAACGGCACAGGTGGGTATCACTCTTCGAACGCGGTGTCCAAGCCTCCCTTGAAGCCACCAAGTAAAGGAACGATAGGCCACCAGACTGTACCACCTGTGAAAAGGAATGAAACAAACTGACTAAGATAAGTTTAATAAACAATTCTTGTAACTAATGGCATTCTGCTCGGACAAATGCTACCTAGACACTGCACACTATTGAATGACTTTCATGCATTACAATGATATGTATATGTAATTTTAAATATAGTAGAAGACCATGAAATAGGAGTGGCATGACAAGCTGAGTATACTTACTCGTTACTCAGATTACGAGGACGAACAGTTGCGCGAAGTTCATGCATAAGCACCATCATTATCCTCAACACGGGCCGTGTGAGGCAGGCTGCCCTGAAGTCTGGCAGCTCGGTGATGCATTTCGGTCGTGGCTCGCCTTCTGAAATGTAGGCCACGCATCCCAAGTTTTCACAGCAGCAGCAGTTCTCGTCCTCGGTTGGCATTAGCTCGCACCGATTGCATGTGCACCAGGTGGAAACACCGGCCATGCGACTAGCTCCAGGCTCTTCAGCTGTTGAATCGTCCTCCCAACTGCCATCCGAAGACCCATCGTTTTTGCGTGTTTCCCTTTCCAGTAGTTCCTCCTCTGTATACTCGGGCTCGTACATGTAGGGCATTATTGTATCCATTGTGTGTTACACAAACTAAAATAATTGGTAGCGGTGGTACTGGGATCTGTTTACACAGGATGCAAGCAAAGAAGGTAGCTGACCAGAGCACAGAAACGAGTCACAGAATACTCAAAGTAACACAGAGAGAGGAATGGAATCGAAAATCTGCTGCTGTGCGTTGTGAAACGGTCTCTTTATACTTATTGAGGAAAGAGGCGTCCTGCCATTTCCATGGCGACATGTCATTAGCTGAAGCGCAGCAAATGTTGACACAAGACGTGCTTTGGCGTTGTGAAATGGGCGATACGCGTCTGCTGATGACAGGCTCAGGGGCGGGGGATATGATTTAGTGCCGCAAAAGCAGGTCAGCCAGGGAGGGCGATGGGGGAAATGATAGGATTATCAAAAAATGGCAGCTCCATGGTGCCTGTTTTCGCGTGCGTTTAAGGGACGAAAACTCGGGTAAGGTCCATCCGAAATGTTTCTAAAATCGAGCGACTTAGGCTTAAAAACACATAGCCGACCCGTAGGGGCAATGCAATTTTTTGACCGAACCATTCCTTTAAGGACTGATTCAATTCTCCACCTCTAACAACAGGTTAGCATCAGTTAGCAAGATGGGTTCAGCTTCTCTCCACAGTCTGGTTTCTATCCATCTGTAGTGTGCCTGTCTGCTGTCTTTTTCACTGAAGAAGGCATGGGAGTTTAACTTAAGCCTGACCTTTCTTACATTGCAGTGCTAGTAATAGAAAAGGTTGGTCTAAAGGAAAGCAATATTTTCCATTCAACTTTCTGTTGTTTTCAAATTTTCTTTATCTCCTTCTTCCTGTTAATCTGTCAGTCAGTCCATCCACATCAGTGAGTGATCAGGTGAGTCCCCAGAATCTATGGGTTTGGACTTTTATAGATTAGAAACCCCTCCATTTAGAGGTGGGTATCATTTTATTAACGTAATTGGTCAGTGAACCACACTAAATAATTCCCTCCATACTCATTAGCCATATTTATTAAGAGGGCAGTCCAATCGGAGTAACGTCTACACCAAGTTCCCCTTCCCTTTGATGTGATGTCAACTTGGATATGTCTACATTAAACAATTGTGGTTTTCTAAAACTGTATGCTTATCGCATATGATGAATTTACTAATCAGTTGGCCAGATTGCTGTCACTTAGGGAAAATCAATTATGCAAGTTTGATTTCAGCATGATATTTGATGTGACTGTGATAGATTGTGCGGTTTTACACTTTGATACTTTCACCAAGACATGGATTTCCCATCTCAGAATAATGACCTACAGGATTGCTAGGAAATACAATTCTGAGATTTCTGTGCAATTTTACATTCAGCTGATAAAATGAGTCTGGTGAGAGTCCAGTCTCCCCCAGTCCCTCTACAAACTGGTCATGTTTGTGGATCCTGCATGCTTGCTGTAGAAAACTCTGATTCTCTTCTGTGCTTTAAGAGACTTTGGAAAAATTACTGAATTTCCCTATACACCACCAGGAGGCGAGTAGCACTGGCGCATGAGTCTGGCAGGAGTCCTGTTTCTCCCAGTGCCTCCTGAGTCGCGACTGGGTTTTGACGTGTTCCGTGCAGAGATGTCTGCTCCCCCCTCCTCTCTGAGCTGTATGTACTCCGGTCTTTATAACCGGCAGAAACAACGGACGCTCAGTGGATTTGGAGCTTGTGATGAACTCACTGGTGCATCTACCATGCTTGGTGACGTAAGTGATGCCCCTGTGCGTCTGCCATGGTGGGTGAGGTATGTGATGGCCCCAAATCAGTGAACAAACCTAGTGTTGGACTAAAACAACATCCACTGTTAGTCTGAAAAACCAATTCCTAACCATCCTCTTGCCCCCCGGGCAACCATGCTCCGGGCTTAGACAATCTTAGACAATCTCCTAGGGGGTTATGGATCACTATACCCTACCTTGCTGCATTCGTATCTCAGGCTCTGTGTGCACTGTGTTAGTCCTAGATTACTTCTAACAACATTCCAACATAATCCTATCTTACTACTGTGGACACAAATAACATAAGACAAAACACAAAGAAAACACATGAATCGATTCAATTATAACAATGGAATTCATTTATTTATGCACCGTAAAGCATAATGGAGGCAATACTAATGCAGACAATCTTAAAACTGGTGCAAAGCAAATCTACCATGCATTAACTGTAAGCCTTACAGGCTTCTAATGCAAGCCTGTGATGCAAGCCTGTGAATCTAATGCAGTCTAAATGCAAGGGTCAGCATCCATCTCCTTCATGCAGGATCAAATCCACACCAATCCACACCAATCCTTCACACTCTCACTCTAAACAATCCCTGTCTGATTTTCCCCTTCACCCAAACCCAAAGATCTTTGTGTGACTAATCAATCATTTTAAACCATACTTCCCATTTGCTTACCTTGGTCTCCAGCTCTGTCTGCCAGGGCTCTCCTCTATGCACGACTCTGCAATCAGTCAGTCGGTGGCAGGCCTCAAGATCTGGTAACTGCCAACTGCCAAGCTCTGCCAAGCTCTCTCTCTGGCAGATCGATCTCATCAAGGCCTCATCAGGTTCTGCTGCACCAAGACACCTCTCTCTCATTGCATCTTGTACTCCATCTTGCACCATCTCCAACCAACAACCAACAACCAACAGCCAACTCCAGCTAGTCCCCTCTCCCTCTTGGTTATACTCTTCCAATGACGCACTCATGCCCCATGGTTACTCACATACTCTAAGCTAACAATGTCTGTCTGTCAGCGTATAGCAAATGCCTGCCAGTCTGTGTTATGTTCTTGTCGCGTTCTGGTCACTACGTGTGCTGTGTCAAAGTGTGTCAAAGTGACATTGGACATCATATCTCTTTCAAGGCCCAGATGGAAAACACCATCTAATTCCATCTATTTCCCCATTCACTCCACTGTTGGCATCACGAAATGCTCTCTCTGTCCAGAAAATAGGCCATCTCTCTCTTATGCAAAAGGCACTCCTCCCATCTCCCCATGTCGCTCATGGCGCAGCCCCCACCGTTTTGCTGTCTCCGCGGCACACAAGCTCAAGCTGATTAGCCTACTTCTCCTAAGGTGAAGGCGACCTCTGTGTCTGCCAAGAAACTGTTTACAAATTCGTTTTTTCAGTGTTAACCATAACATCTTTGCGCTGAGCCCAGTGCAAACAACTTCTGTGTCTCCATCAGAAATGGCTCATAGGCCTCGTGCTAAATGCTTCCTAGCGTTTACTCTATTCTTCTCGCAAAGCAAGCGCTACATAATGCAAACTCATTCTAAGTGCACACTCAACATGCATACATATGTGTCAAACATATCTCTAAATATGTAACTACAAAGCATAACAATGCATCATACTAAATGGCTCTACGTGGCATTTTCAAATATGACAGTGTTTCATTCTATTGCAAATGGCAAAGTGGCAGTCTAATATATGGATACTATAATGATGCTACTTCTGCAATGCACAATGAATAGCTAAACAGGATGCAATCATTCTTAAAGGGATAATACTAAATAATGGTTCTCTAACAATGGGTACTAATGGTTATTGGTTCTTTAACAAAGAGTACTGATTCTCTCAAATCGGTCTAATGATTCTCTCCAATGGGCCTTATGATTATCTAATGATATCAATCCAGGTATCTCATTTTACCAGATTCCACACCACGATCCGACACACACAATGCAACCATAGACGTTACATATGTTGAACTGCTCGAAGTGTCGCTGCCTTCAGCAGCTGCGCTTACGGAAAGAAAGTGTCTGTGTACACAGAAAACCATAGTGGAAACATTGACTGCAATTCACTCATAAACTGTGTGCACAATTTATTCAGCCCTGGCCGTCGCCCTCCCACTGCAATTTGTTATGAGACGGCCGTGTGCTTAGAACATGGCAACGGAGAAGTGATTCTATAGCCTGCACAAATGACTCCTCTGCACTTAACTTCAAAGAGCTAATTAACAACCGCACGGACGTGTGGTTGCTGAATGAATGCAGGGATATCAACCCATCGGGTTTACCATCAGTGATGAATTCCCTAAATGCCAACTCCAAATCAAGTTTACATGCCAGTCACCCGAGCCAGCCAGAGGGGCTTGCATCATGCTGCAAGCAGCTGGGGAACTCAAGGCCAACTGACACTCCTACTGTGTTAATGTCAAGATTGATGTCAACACCAATAAGTGCGATCCCAAAAAGAAAGGTAATGCTACTTTGCTTCAATTAAATGTCCCTGCCAGATGAAATCAAGGAGTATGAAGCCGGTAAAAAAAGCCACAAAGAGCAATAACGTGGGCTCGAGCATGCTGATGAAGGGCCAGGAATCGGCTTATTTAGACAATCTACCGAAATTCTTTCAAATAATCCCATTGAAATAGAAACAGAGAAAATAGAGAAAAGTACCTCTGACAAAGGAAATGTGTTACTACAGGTTATCAGCGACGGTAGTCATCCATCAATTGCCGCTAACATGGAAAGACATGTGCCACCTTTGGACCCAACCTGTGCTCTTCCAATACTTGTACCTACTCCTACAAGATCTAATGTGCAGGTAGCGGACTTACATAGTCCTTTGAATAGCCCACCTCCCTCTAGTGATACAAATGATACAACTAATTTATCTGGAAAATATAAGACACACAAGCAGTCAGATCACAATAATGAAAAAATCACTTGTCGATAGCTGAAGGTATTCAAATACACAATAATGTAATGCAGCACTCACTATCTCAATAGCACCATTTACTAAGCTATATGAGTCAATGAACAAGAACCACAAGGAAAACACAACGCTGCTGGCCATGATGCACTCCAAATGTGTTTCTTTGGAAGCTCTCACTATCTCAATGGTACCATTTACTAAGCTATATGAGTCAATGGGCCTCATTATGACTGTGGCGGAAAGGCAACAACGGCGCCGGTAGTGCTACCGGTGCCGTTGTTACCTCTCCACCACCCTACGAGTTCTGCTTGCCGGTGCTGGACTGCAAGCCTGGTCTGACCAGGCGTGCATACCGGCACTCACAAGCAGAACTCATGATTGCAACAGCACCGTTATAAACGGTGCCGGTGCAACCATGCTCCTGACCCCCATTCTGCCCTATGGGGCAGAATGGGGATCGGGATGCCGGCCATAACGGCACCCTAAAATGGGTAATTACCGGGTCCATCAAACTCGCCATGACCCGGTTACTGTCCATTCGCGGGTGCATGAAAAAAAAACAACTCCGGCGGCCAGAGTTATAGTCAGGGCCAATGAAAGAAAACATCAAGTATAACAAAACACTGCTGGCCATGATGCACTCCAAATTAGTTTATTTGGAAGCTTTCACTACTAAAGTGCAAGAAAGATTGGACCATGAGGTAGAAACTTCAGCACCATGGCAAGCGCGCCTATGTGATCTGGCCAGTGGGGATCAAGTGGAAAAATCCACCATGAAGTCTTGACTGTTAGACTCAACCAAACGGATGAGAAAACTAGTAAATGGCCGACCGACTGAGCCTTTGGGAGGTTCCAAAGAAAAAACAGCCCTGGAGTATCCCCAACTTGCTCAATCATATACTAGCCCGAAATCCCAGCGACCTGAGTTGCAGAACAAAGGCTGTCATCAATCAAATACTTGAACCATCATTCGAAAGAACCAGGAGCTGCCCCAGAATACTTCACCAGATAAAACACAGCAACCGTTGCCTCTAAGGTCTGTAAGTATGAGGGTCTCTAAAAAAGCACCAACCTACACACCACGGATAGGTGATGCACTGCTAACAGGCATCTATCAAATCAGATCTGAAGCAGTGACATGTAACATGACTTTTACACTAGATGAACGGCAGGTGAATGTCTTACAAGATGATGAAGTGTGTCCTATCTTCAAGCGACATGTGCAACATTTGGATGAATTTTTGTCCTGCACCTTAACTAAAAAATAATGCTCCTCCGTCAAAAAATATGAGAGGAAAACAAATGCAAAGAAATCAAAGAACATCAGAAATGGCCCAAAGTATAACACAAATGGCTCACTTGCATTTTTAAGGAATTTGACTACACCGCTGCACGGTCAATGCGAACTGCGGTCAGTCGAGCCCAAATTCAGCCAGGGATACATCAAAGTTCTACACAAAGCCTCCAACCTACCCGGGCAGCTGTCCCCTGAGTAAGCATGACAAATCAACACTAAAATTAAGCACCTCTTGTACAATGGATGCCGGCAAGGAATCTAATTTGGAGGGGTGTGATCTAATAGACAACATTTCATTCTATATTGAAGAGAATGAAGCTCTTCCAGCAAGAGCCCTGTCCTCCGATCATCAACCCTCTCAACAAAGACAGTTTGGTGCCCATCTACAGCCAACTTCACCTACTACATCACTGGAAAATACAACAAAAAGTAATGTCTTTACAATGGTTGATCTGCCTATCTTTTTAACAAAAATGTCATAAAACCAGGTCCAGTGCGCTTCACAGGCTTTCGCAACCCATCATCCCCAAAGCGGCTAAATCTTGTGATCTGAACACAAAGGGGCAGCGTTCATGGCTGAACTTTAAATCTAAATCTGTGCATAATGCAGCCACAACTCTGCTTTGTCCTAACAGCAGAACCGAGAAAATCCAGCTTGAGAACATACTGACTGACAGAAATGAAGTAAACCTAAATAAAAAAAATGTGATGTATTTACTGCACTGTCTTCCCACATTGTGGATCATTAGATCAGCTGAAATTGCAATAGTGGAATAATTATACAAGTCCAGAACTGGTTGATCCTCCACACAAAATCACACATGACAAAGGAAACACTATTAGAAGCAAGTCCAGCGATTCTCCCGTTTAGGTTTTAACTATGAGAATGCATTCCAGCTAAGCCATTTGGTGACAACAACTGGTCAAAAGCACCAAACCTTCAGTATGAAGTAAATAGTTCACAATGTAACATACAGTCTTCAAAAAGGGTATTTCATGTGCCGACGGCTCACCTAAAAGTTACATTTGCTAACACTGGAGAGTTTTCTGCTGATGGAAAACACATTGGTAATCAGGTAGAGTAACTAGAAGGTGTTGCCGATTGGTCCTGGTTAACCCACGCCTCAATAAATTAAAAATCACATTAGCAAGTGACCTCAATCCAACTGCCAAAAGCAGCCTTTTTTCCTGGAACACTTAAAGATTTAAACACTTCTTCAACAATTTTACACTGAAATTCAAAGGAGCCTCCTTAATTTGCCTACAAGAAACATGGCTGCGCAGTACTCCAGTCTGAGAAGGCTGCAAAACATTTGCAAACTTTGCAGAAAAAGGAACCCAGGGCAGATCTTATGCAGGGCTCCTAACATTGGTTAAACAACATCTCAACCTAAAAGTGCTTAACTCAGGGAATCCCAAACCGTTTGTTCAGTGGACCTTACTACAGCATTGCCAATCTGAAGTCACTGACCCCACGCACATTGTACTACTGAATCTCTATTTGAACCCAGCAAAACTACTCACCACCACTTTCCTATGATTAGGGGCCACCATCATTGATGATGCTTACAGAGATCTACGCAAACCACATGTCCTAATTTCTATTGACCTGAACATCAAATGCCTGGATAAAGATGGTTTCCCTCTTAGTGACTCATGTGTCATTTCAGGCTTACTGCCTACCAACACCTGCAAGTGGAAGAAACTTATGAGATCCCAAAAAATCTATATGCTACATGGATTAACTTAGGCGACACACCAGGAAAAAATAGCTGGAGGAATAGTATGCAGTCATCCACAATCTACTATATTTGGATATCACACATTTTTTTACATCAAATAGAGCACCTAGATATCATCCCGCAACAAGTTAGTGATCATGAAATGTTGACGCTGACTTGGAATACGAGAAGTGGACAAGTGTCAGTCCACATGCTCGAGTCAATCACAATAAACCAAGGTGGCAATCGACTAAAAATTACAAAGAAGGATATCAATGTGTTAACTACAAAATATCTTGAATTAGAATTAGCAGAAGACAATATGGTTGACCTCTCCTATGCCCCACTTTGGCAAGCTACAACGTGGTGAAAACAGGATTCAGACAATCATTAATGAAACCTAGACATCTCTACAGCATATCAGTTGTTGAACAACGGAAGACTATGATGTGACCTAACAAACATCAAGAAAAATTCTATTATGCTCTGCCACAAAATGCTGGAAATGGCACTGAAACGAAGGAAACAGCACTATAAATACTGGCTGACCAGTTTTAAAAAAACAACAAGAACAAGACCAAGGTGAAATAATGCTTAACTCTATATGTAAATAAACCTCCAGAGATACATGGTCAATTATTAATTACATCACCCATAACCAGGAAAGCAGGTTGAGTAGTGGTGTACCTGAACATTGGTTGGGTTAAACACTATTCTAAGGTTTTCGCTGGCATTCTAGAAAAAGAATTAGTGATTACTTGAACACCAACCAAATCCTGGAACTTGGTAATACCTGCGATGGACACCAACGAGGCAATTAGAGAATTGAAGCACTCAAACGCAGCCGGTCCAGATGGTCTAACACATTCGATACAATGCCGCTGCAGAAGACTGGTCAAAGTTTATAAAGGTATTTTTGAAGCTCATGTCAACTCATGCTATGCTACCAACATCTTGGACCTCAGCTATCATTGGTCCAATCTTCAAGAAAGGCCCAAGAGGCGATATGGCTAAATACAGACTGATAGCACTGTTGGATGTTATCAGAAAACCCTTTGCATCCAACTTGCAAAAAAGGCTAACTGAATGGGCAATCTTGGTTAATCTTTTGGACCTAAGACAAACTGGGCTCACAAAAGGTGTAGGAACAGATCTCAACCTAACTTATTGAAACTGGAGTCCACAAAGACAAAATGCAACCTATTCTTGGGTTTTATTGATCTTAAACAAACCTTTGATAGTGTAAATAGATCGAAACTATGAGTGAAATTACAGGCATGGGTTGTCCCAAAGACCTGCTACAAGCTATCAAAGCCTTCCACACCAATATGATTGTGCGTGTTTGACTGAACAATGAAGGTAAACTGTCATCACAAATAGACATCAAAAGAATAGCTGAACAAGGCTGCCTGTTAGCTGCCACTCTGTTAAATCTATATTTGGCAGATTTACCCAAGGCCTGAAAAGAAACATCACATTTTCCTCCCAAGATAAACAATCAGTGGATATCAGCTGTGACCTATGTGGATTACCTAGTCCTACTGGATCAAACACAGATCGGACTACAACGTTCACTTGATTTATTACAACACTACATGTCAGTTAATGACTTGATCATTAACAATGACAAATCGAAAATAATGTCATTCGGCCGCAAACTTTGGAAAAAAGGCAAGAGCTTTAAGTGGAGAATAGTCTGGGAACAACTACAGGTTGTGGAATCAATTCACTGCTCAGGCATTAAGTTCAACAAATCAAGAGAAGAAAAGATTTGGAAAACAGAACTACAACAAAAAGCCAAAATGTTGGCCTCACAAGGATACACATTGCATGCACGATATGGTAAATTCTCATTGATACCCCAATGCACCTTCTATATACAAAAGGCACTTCAAATCCTCACTTATGGAGGAGAGGCAAGTCTGAACCTTCCTTGGAAAATTTGGATTGCCTTAGAGGGAACGTTCTGGAAAACAACATTGAAAGTTACAAAGAGTTTACCAATAGTTGCCATTAGAGCTGAACTTGGGCTGCAATCACTGCACTGTATTATAGTATGGAAATCACTATGGCTACTGAGGAAAATATCAATGGATAAACCAGCTATTCCCTACAGCATTCTAAAGCCAAAGGTTCCAGGAAAGTATGTTGATCTCCTGGACAAATGGAAAGAAACCGGCATGAATCAATTGGAATATTTTGAGTCGTCACTGGAATCACTTGTTCCCAAACCTTATGGGGTAAAAGAAAAATTAAGAAGAGTACTCTTGAATTAAGAGAACAATCCAAATCTCTTAAAAATTCGGCTCAGGGACTTTGGGTTCTAAATACGATCCCAGCCTACCTACAGAAATTCCAGAGCAGATACCACTGTAACTAGTCTCTACGTGTAAACTTAAATATCTTTCCAACAAAGGAGCAATTGTATACAAAGGTACAACAAGAGACTAATGATGGTGTGTGTCGATTTTGCAATATCCCTGAAAACATGGAGACAGTGAAACACCTTATAATAACTGTGTGTCCAGCAGGAATTGCTGAACAATCGCTATTTCTTTTGAAACATGTCATGCAAACACCCTGTCATCAGATGAATAGTGGAACGTGTTTCTTGGCGGTGGTAAACCAGCACTAGTATGTGCAGAAGTCAATTTGGTAGATAAAATAATGAGCAAACAAAAACACTAAGCTGAACAGGATGCTCAAAAGGACCTTTGAGCTCATAAACTGTCTGTTATTTAAAATGTAAAGAGTGATGAAGAATGATTTCACTTGGACTTTTAAAGATACATGACCTAGTGTGTAAAAATGTTGTCATGAACGAATTCACAATTAAAAATAGAAACAAAAAAAAAGTATGTTTCTATAACATTTTGGCAAAAGTTATAATCAAAAATATGATTCCATATGTAAGATTTGAATAGGTGAAATGTTACTTTACATGTAGTGGGTTGAACAAAATATGAATGGTATTTGCAGTTCCTAGCCTGGTAACAACCAAAAGGTAACAGTCCCTTTTGAAACCACGAGATGGGCCATGTATAACTCTTAAGAATGTAGTTGTCATAGCAACAATATCCAAAAGCAGTTTGAAGCACAGAGCTGACCAGGGAAATTTGTTGACCCAGTCCTGCCTCCTTGAGTGATTCCAGCATCTGCCTGTCCCTTGTGTCAGGTCTCTGAAGGTGTGAATGTGCATCCTCTTGACTGATGTGGAAAATTGATTATTAGAAAGCAGGACACTACTCAGAATCTATTCTTTGTAATTATAAATCCTGTTTTTTAGAAGACAAAGGGCAGCTAGAGTCATAATGTTTATAGTCCAGCTTTCAAGTCTGTGCTCACACTTTTCTAATGGTAAAGCATCCCCCTATACTGTAGCTGTTGGTTGTTGCTTCTAATTCTTCCCTCTAAACCGAAAACCTCTGTTTTATTCTCAAAGACAGTGTTTCTTTCTTTTCCCATATTGCAATTGTGTTTTTAAACAGGGCAACATCATAACATTTTCTTTGCAATCATACTACTGCCAAAATATGACATTTCCAGATTCTGTATTTTTCTTTATACAAAGCTGATTGTCAGTACTCTAATAAGAAAACAAACACAATACAGGCCCCAATTTGTTTAAAAAAAAAACAAAACATCATTTCTATACAATGATGTGCTTCACATCACACATTAGACTGTTCTCTCTTTAATAACAGGTTGCTGGATACTTTCTGTTAACTTGTAAGATTTATTTTGGGCCTTATCCGCTATGCTGGGCATTGATTGTCTTGTGGATGGGCTGCTAATATTACACATTTCCACACACTTGTCCTTTTCAGATGCTGTGCACAGGTTGCAGTTCGCATTTGTGTTTTTTAATTTGGAGATTTTCTTTGTATACATTTTAGTATATCGAGTTTCGTTTCACTTCAGATTTTAGGCAGTGCTCAACAGAATATTTTTATTTTTATTTTGTGCAAACACCACATACAATCATTCTGTATTTGACAGGAAGGCTGTTAAGCCTTTAGGATTTATCTAACAGATTTGACTTTATCAACAAGGCAACTCACCATTTGTCTTTGCATATGTAACCGAGGCTGCTTGATTCAACACACACACTTTAATTAATTTGTCTCAAATTTGGGTAACAGAACAAAATGAGGTGATGTACACATTGTTGGAGTCAGTGATCAAAGGCAGTGGGCTTTTGTGACAGACAGATTTGCTATGTGACTCAACATACTACTTGCAGGTGGACACAGACCGGCAGGCTTGAGGACTTTGTGCCTGCATAGCTTCTCTGAGCAGTGCACTCAGACACACAGTGCACAGTTTAGTTATTTTGAAAACATCACCTGCTTGAGTCAACAAATCCGGAGGAGGAATTTGTGATGGACCAGATTGTTTGAATTGTTTCACTTGCACACCAAACAGCAATATCATTCATGTGGGGGAAGTGAACATTTTGGTGTTGTCAGAAAATTGTTTGGAGGTGGTGGTGTTGATGATCAGCGGTGGTGTACATACAGCTCTAACAGTTTTGAAAAACAATCTGCCTCAGTCTGTGGTGTTTGAGGCAAAAAGCACCACCTATTAACAAGTGCTGAGAGCCAGTGGCAAACTGTGTGAGGAGGAGAGGAAGGCTCTTTGGAAATGATGCATGATTCACTGCTGATACAGTAGCAGGGCCACAGTTGCTCCACTGAACTACATGACTTTTCAGTCAGTTCAAAAGTAGAAATAGCATGCAACTAACCATTGTTAGAAATGGCATTAATAACACAAGGAAATGTATGTGGAATTTATGTATTTTATTACAAGTTCAAAGGTGTAATGTATGCATTACATTTGGAAGGCCAGATGAAAGGGGATCGATTGTCTTGTCCACAACCTACCGTAGGCTCCCTCCACCCTAGCACAGGTGTCCCTACTCCCCAGTCGGGTAGTATGTAACTAGCAAAACGTAACATTTTACAGTTGGCTTTCATCCTGATCTGTCTATGATGGCCTGAAGACCATAGCATTATATGTGTTACTTCTTCGAGGACATTTTAAGGGCCTCCAATTCTGAAAGATTCCCACAGGATCTCTCTGTCGCCATTAGTTCTGTCCTTGATCTTTCTCCTTCTCTCTTCCTCAGTTCTCTTCCCTCTTCTATCCCTCTCTTTCACTCCACCACCTCTCTCCTCGCTCATTTATCTTACTAGGCTCTTACTCTCGCTCTCTGATCCCACTCAGGTTTTTCTCCCTCATCGCACTTTCATGTCTCCTACCTCTCACTCTGAACGTTCTTCCCCTCTCCTTTCTCCCTTTTCCACAAGATTGATCTCCTCCGCTTCGCTCTCTATCTTTATGTTATTTCTCTCCCTGTTCTTTCTTCCTCTTCCCACTATGGGTCCTCTCCTTCACTCTCCCTGTCAATCTCTCTGTCCCTCTAACTCTTGCTCTCCTCCTCCTTTCTTGATCTTCCTAGGATTTCTGCTTGTCCCTCATCCCTTTATCTCCTCTATCTCCTTTTACGCTCCCCTCCACTACATCCTCTCTCTTTTTCCAACTACTCCAACTACTCCCTTCAGTCTCTCTCTCTCTCCCTTTCCCTTTGATATTCTTACACGGTGTCCCTACTCTCATATGTTCTACTACTACTTCCTCCCTTCTGTCTTCTCCCCCTCAGTTAACATCATGTCACTCTGCTCTCTTTCTCATGCTCTTTCTCTCTATTTCACTTCTATCTTTATCTCCATTCCAATCTAACCTTCCGAAATCCATCTGCACCCATTTCTTTAACATTCTAATCTTCATTATTCACTTCTTACATGCACTCAGACTCTGATATTAGGATCTCAAAGAACTTACTGGCAAAGTTGGATGCCTTATTGATTTGATCATTGTAGACATTTTTCTTGGTTTCCATTATATTCAATTTATACTGTGTTTCTACCTCCTTCCATTTGATCTTACTTTCTGGTGTCGGCTGCTTTAACCACTGAAGTTCTAGTATCCTACAGGAACTCTTCGGTCGACCAATTCTTAAATGGTGGAGGTGAAGAATCACTTTCAGTTGTCTATGGCATAAGGGACTTAACACAAATGGCTAAATCTGGTGTGGAGATTTTACTATAGTTTCTAGATTACGAGACACCACCCAGTCTAGAAGGTTATTATTTGGCATGGTTGGCTCATTATTGCAAACATTGTAATCAAGATCATTAAGTGTTTTTTCTAGCTCTATGGCCTCTCTATCAGCTGGGTTACCCTTCCATCTATGTAAGTCCCCTAGGAAGAGGGTGGTAGTGTTGGGTCTGCAAAGGCTACATAACCGATGAGCTATCTCCTTATTCAAATTCATCATCACTGATGGGGGATGGTATATTAATAGCTGCAATATATTTCACATAATATGGCATGTAATGATAGATTACTATAAATTACTCACTTTTTTGGGAATAGTGAATACATCTTATGAGTCAAATAAAAACATGATCTTGTTTATAACTCAATTGTATAGTTTTTGCATAATTCAATGCAACAAGGGCATGAAAAAGAACGTTCAACAAGCTGTTTCAAACCATATTTGCCCAATGTTTGCTGATGATTATGCATCTCTCCATGCCTTACTCCATTGTTAAAGTCACCTTGGACAGAAGGCCACCATAACATGTAGAAGATATTCCCTCTCACATCTTGGATGCCTGCAGCAACTCTCAGCATTATATTATACATTTTATGAATTTCATTTTTAGTTCAACACGTTTCTGCAAATCTCTTATGCTGCCATGTAGCCCCAAAATGTAAAGTGATATTTGTCCATGTTAAGGGTTTCTTGTAAAATTCTCACTCTGTACTGATCCAGAAAAATTGTTTGATCCCCCAACAACATAGTGAATATCTACTGATGCAAGATTTCTTGAAGTCTGATTGTTGTTTCATGTGGCCACTATTCTGTGGTCTTTCCTTTAAAACTGTAAGGTTTGTCGAAGTTTGCGTTGGTGTCAATTCACGTTTTTTTTTTTACATTTGTGACAACATTTTCCAGGACCCTTCGCTATGGTGTTACCCGATACGGTCACACCTTCAAAAGGTCAAATGTCTGCATGATGTTTCTGGCAGTAAGCCCCACAGTGTTGTCTCTTCTGTATCATGGCTATTACCTGATATTGGCAATGCCTGCAATTTTGAAAAAAACTGATGAAGCTAAAACTCCAATAGTCCCAAAAGAATTCAGTGTCCATTCATGTTGAATATCTAAAATGTAGTTTATACCCTTCTCAAATGGCTCCTTCCTATTTGTTTGCTTGGATTGAAACAGACCTTTCAGTTGACCATCATCCTGCACACCATGTTGGTTTTATCTGTGCAATACATTGTTTGGCGCCATTAGGATGAAATTAGTATTCTGTGTGAGGGATCCTGTGTTAACACATTTCTTGTTATATAACATAGGACTTCCATATTGTTCTGCTAAGAATATGATCTTCCTTACAGCTGTAACTATGGTCCTGATTATGAAGATCATACCATCCCCAATAAGTAATGTACAGTATTTACAGGGGGAATTATTGTCATCTGCCTCGGTCTAAGCAAAAGTTTGACAGTTTGACATATTGTTAAAGCAGTCACTAATAGAGGCACTGCTCCCAATGTCTCTTTATAAAGTCGCCCACCAGCAACACTAAGAGAAAAAAGAAGGAAACCTGGCCAGAAAAAGCCCTTTTTGCTTCCTGCCTCAACATGCAAGTGCAGACTTTCAGGCCTATACCTCTGCCAAAAGCACCTTCTCTTTAAAGTTAACTTTACCTGGACCCCCTGGGCTTAATTTTAATAAATGTATTCCGACCCCCTGCCCTTAATTTTAATCATTTAATCCTGAACTGTCAGCACTTTTACTTTACATATATCCTAGGAGCTGGGAGCACACCTATTTACTTATAATATTCTGAAGAAAATAATTCAAGAATGTTAGGGGGTACAAGGGAGACAAACTAACCCTGACAGTAGGTGGTATACAAAAGTAGAACAACAGTAGATGTCCACAGTCTTGTGGAGCACTCCCGTCCCTCACACACTCTATGTATGTTGCAAAAATACAACCAAATATTTATATAATTCAATAAAGATTCTTAATTCATATCACGTTGCTTGTGCAGTGTGTATTTTTATACATTTCAAACATGATTTTCAAGCATGATTTTTCATCAACAATAATATTTAAGTGACAAAATGTGAACATTCTTCAAAGAAAATTGTTTATCTTCCACATAGAGATCTATCTAAATTGGTAACAATAATACTCATTTTTCTTCTCATATTCAATATTCCATATTTGGTAATATGTCTCTATTCTGCTTGACGCGTTTCGGTAATGGTTCCCTTCTTCAGGAGCTGATAGTTCCTCTTTTGTACTTCTTTCCTTTCTACAGATAATTAAACCAAAAAGTAATATTTCAGTTATTATATTCATATATGGTTCCAAAAATTCAATGTATCTGTCATATTGAATTTTGGCACTGAGTAGTCACCTGGATGATGCTTCAAAATGTTTAGGATTCTATCACATTTAAGGCGCTGTATTATGTGGCATATTCTGGATAAGTGTCCCAACTGGATCTGTATCCACCTGCGGGTATAACAATATACAAGGTATTCTTAAAAAGGAGGATTGACTACATATTCAGGAGCCAATTACAATAAAAAGGTTTAAAATGGAGAGTAAGCGTTGTGGTTATACCTCTCTCTAGTTGGTACTCAGGTATTCTCTTCTCACAGAAAGTTCCACAATCTTCTGTCGAGATTGGTCATGTAGCAACTTTCAGCTGCTCTGCAAATGGTTAAAATTCCACTTTCCTCATTCTGGGATAATACCCTGGCATCATTCGGCATGAGTAGGCATGTCCTCCCTAGAAAGTATAGGTAGGGGTTATGTAACTTTTTGTTTTCACACCCGTCGTATTACTAATGAATCATAATTTAGTATCCTCCCTTACCTCATTATGAAGTATGGAGACACGTCTTGTCAAGTTGTTATGCAGGTTTTCTGTCTGCTTAGCCCCAGTGTCTTGTTGGTAATCCTAATGGTATCAAGTAAACCAACCCAGATATATAATTATGGGTATAGCCATCTTAATTCATGTTGGTAAGTATTTCCCATCTTCAATTCTGTCAATTCTCCTTCTCTGTGTGATTCCAGCCATGTGGGTTTAGTTGTGGTAGCGCTGCGAGAAACGAGCGAGATCCAAAATGGCCGCTCTATTTATGTATGTGTCATCATGTTGGTGACGTGATGATGTCATGCTTGTTTACCTACGTCACAGTGTGATGTAGGTATGATGTTTTTTAGAGAGATTCAGGTTATTTTACTGTAAAGATTTATTGAAAGTATTACACTTTCTAAGTTTCCAGTCAGTATTGTGAAACACATAACAGTGATATTTTTATCCCTTCGTAGTTGGCCTGCATTCACTTACTGTGCCAAATCATTTAGCTTGTAAGTTTTCAGACGGATGGATGGAGAATTCCCCATTCTCACTTCGTCGTTTTGCAATTGTTACTACAGTTCTGATTTTTAAGCATCATCCTTGTGTTCACCCTCCTTATGTTATGCTCACAATCTAATCGTTGTTACTCGAGGTAAGTATATTAGAACATTTAGTACAATGCTGGACATTATAACTTTGTTGAGTTTTTAACATCACGACATTTCTTGAACTGATTAACATACTTTCCCTACATCATATGTCACAATGTTCCACCCCAGTTTTTAATACATTCTCTTTGTTGTACCATACAGTCAATTGCCTGTCACCTATTCTGTCCATGTGCTTCCTGTATGTTATTGTTTACGATTTCCTTTTGACTAGGGGTGCTTGTGATCATTGTGTTTAGGACCATTGTGTTTAGGACAATTCAATTTAAGCTTCAATCCTAATCAGTTCAAGGCTGTTTCTAAATGAACAAGTTTAGGCTGAATTCTTCATTCATCCCATCAGGTGTAAGGCTGTTCAGCATTCTAATCCAGTAAATCCTTCTCTGGTCCTTCAGCTTCACATGATTTCCTCCCCTGGGTGCTTTCTTCACTACCTCCAGTATGACCACTTTAAGTTGTGCAATTTTGTGTCAGTTTGAAGAATTTTCACATGTTGTCACCTAAGTATTATTGTTGATGAAAAATCATGCTTAAAAATCATGTTTGAAATTTATAAAAACATGCACTGCACAAGCAATGTGATATGAATTTAGAATCTTTATTGAATTATATAAGTATTTGGTTGTATTTTTGCAACACACATAGGGTGTGCGAGGGACGGGAGTGCTCCACAAGACTGTGGACATCTACTGTTGTTCTACTTAATTTACTACATTAAATCTGACACCTTGCCCTTGATATTAATTAAAACCAACCCCTTCCCTTAATGTAATTAATTAAATCCAACCCCTCTGCAGTTCATTTTAATTATTTAATCCCAACACCCTGTCCTTAATTGAATTTATTGAATGCGACCCATCTGCCCTCAATTTACTTAGTTAAATCCGTTCCGCCATTAATAATAATTAAATCCAACCCCCTTCCCTTAAATGAATTAGTTAATACTGACCACTACCCTTAATTTTAAGAAATTAACCCTTATCCCATAACTTTACTGACCTTTACCCTTAAATAAAAAAGGGAGAAAAAAAACACTCCTGCCTCCTGTCCCTTTCCAGAGACCCTCCCCCAAACTCCCACCACCTATAATTGTTGCTGCTGGGGGTAATGTGATCCAGGTAGCACTCCCACTGGACCCTCCCAGGGCAACCATGCCTGGGTCGCCGGCTAGGAGCAGCAGATAACGTAAATTCCTGTTGGCAGGGTGCCCTACAGCCCCCCACCCCACCCATAAAGATTGTGATTTGTTCATGGGAAATCAGATGAGGAGCTGGAATACAAAAATAAAATAGCAGGTGGAAGGAAGATAGACTGAGTGTGGAAATGATTTTAGGAGCAGGTGTGGCATTGTGTTGTGAGTATGACTAGAACTGTCTGGTGAGTGTGCATGTAAGAGTTGTAAATTATATTATTGAGAGAAGTGCAGGGAGTGAATGTGAAGTGATTGTGAGACTGAAAGTTATGTGACTGAATAGAAGGTGCAGTGGAATTGCTGGAGTTGTAGTATTGGTAGTGTGTAGGTGTTGTATTAGGGAGATATCACATTGTAGGGTGCAGGTAAGTGGTAGAAGGAGAGAGATCAGCAAGATGGAGGATTTAGATGCAGGGAGCAGAAAGAGGGAGGGGGAATGGAGATGGGAGTAGGAGAGTAGTAGGATGAAGACTAAGTCAGGCAGAACAATTTAATCTCTTTTAGTGAACTATTTACATTGATAGAGCAGGGTTAGTCTGGGCAGTTCCTGATGGAGTACAAACACAAAAGGCACATGCAGTGTTAGGGAGATTTCTATAGCCTCATCATTGCTACCCTTAACTACATGGCGTCTATATTCCAGGCTAAAAAGGAGACCTACAACACACGTATAGCACAAGCGTAATCCAATACCAAGGAGCTCTTTAAAATTCTTAAAGAGCTTGAGTCCCCCTCCTCCCCGCCTGGCAGGTTCAGCAATGACAGTACTTGGTGTGCCAGCATACAAAAAGCTCTCTTTGATAAGATATCTACTCTCCAGAGGAAATTTAACAACAACAAAAAATTGCCTACTGTCCAACTCATTCACTAACCCTTTCCCTCACAATCCCCAGTCATCTACACGTACATATACACCATTACATATACACCATTCAGCTTCTCACCGCTTACCACAACAGTGGTCAAAAACATCATCATTAAACTCAAACCCACAAATTGTCAGGGTGACACCTGCCCCGCTCCTATTATCAAGGAATCCGCACACAACCTAGCCCTCTTCATCACTGCATTTATCAACTCACCCTTTAACTCTGGCATAGTCCCTGACAATCTTAAAGACGCTTGGGTCATCCCTCTTCTGAAGAAACCTACATTGGACCCAAGTATACCTACTCACTATAGACCTATCACAACCATCCCATTTCTACTTAAAATACTACACCGCGCAGCTTACCTGCAGATTCAGAATTACCTGGAATCAAACCATCTCCTTGGCCTTAGATAATCAGGCTTTCGGCCCAAGCATGGAACGGAAACATCACTTATTGACCTTAAAACACAAATTGAGGACCTAAAAGACAATGGCAAATTGGCTTTATTACTACTACTCGACCTATCGGCAGCTTTTGATCTGGTTAACCATCACATCCTTTGCCAACACCTTAAGACGGCTGCCCACTCCTCAGACAAAGCCACCACGTGGATCAGATCCTTCTTGAAAAACAGATCAATGAGGGTCTGCTCCCCATTTGCTTCTTCTGACCCGTCACCAGTATTATGTGGGGTGCCACATGGTTCTTGTGTCTCGCCCATACTCTACAATGTGTTCACAAAACCTCTTTTTGATTTACTTGACTATCTGGGTGTCACCTATACAAACTACGCCGATGACACCCAGATACTTATACCTATCACAGGAGACCATGCAGCAGACACTAAAGCTCTTAATGACGACAAGACAGAGCTCCTCAACCTAGGCTCCCAACACCGACTCAACAAACTAGACATGTCATTTGGTGCCTTCAATATTGACGGTAACACTATCAAGGTCTCTAAAGACACGGAAACATTAAGAATCTACCTTGACTCCACACTTTCACTCAATAGACAAACGAATGCGGTCATATCAGCATCCGCATACACTTGCAAGCTCATCCTTGCTTGGCGCCCATTTCTTAGCACCGCCAACTGCACTATCCTTGTGAGAACACTGGTCATGTCCAAACTTGAGTATTGTAATTCACTCTACCTAGGCACTAGCCAGCGCAATCTTAACAAACTACAGGATACTCCCAATAATGCCATCAGGGCAGCCTTAAACATCCCGAGATCCTCGCACATTTCTAAAATCAGGAGAAGTTTACACTGGCTATCAGACACACAAAGAATTTCCCATAAAACGCTTGCCCTCACACATAAATGCTTGAATAATCAGGCTCCCTTCTACTTGGCCAAGCAGTTTACTCATCACACCTCCACTCGACCTTTGAGATCGGCCCAAGCTCATTGCCTCAATATACCGAGATACAAACTGCTGAAAGCAGGTGGGACGACCTTCCCAGTTCTTGCTGATAAACTTTGGAACTCTCTACCCATTTCACTGAGAACTGAACCGTCTGCATCTTCATTTAAATGCAAAGTCAAGTCATGGCTGCTTTCCCAAGAAGCATAATTCACTATCACCTACCTGCCTGCTTGTACAATATTGTGACCTCTTACATGCATCTTTGCATTTCTGCTTGTATATACTTACACCACTTGCTGATATGTAACTTTTGCAAAGTATGCACACTATCATTGTAACCGGAGATAGTTGCCAAGATGTAAATTATGTAAATATTTTTGCTGTATGTACTTTATGGCTGTGTGTTTGTTTGTTTTATTATATGTATAGTGCACCAGACCCACACATATTCGGACGCGTTGCAAAGATTACTGGAAACTTAGTTACACAAGCGAAAAGAAAATATATACATTACACAGAAAATATAAACATTGCACAAGATCACTCAAAGCTTAGTTACATTTAAGAAGGAAAGAATACATTTGGTATAGTTACATGGTGAAAATAGCATAGTTGCATAGTACAGTATATGTACAAAGATGGGCAGGCAGGCAGGCAGACAGGTGTGGCATAGGCGAATGGCAGGACTGTTAGCAATCAGAGTCTTTAAGCCACTTTATTGTGCTGAGTCAGAATTTTTTGTAAGACTGCTCCAGTCTAATGGAGGAGGGAAGTGAGTTCCAGAGCTGGGGTGCCTTGACCTGGAAGCTGCTGCCTCCCACTCTGGACAGTTTGAATCTAGGAGTAAGTAGACAGTTTGTATTGGAGAGTCTGGTTGTTCTTGTGGTTTTTATGCTAATTCTGTCTGAAAGGTAGAGAGGAGCTACATTGTTAATACATTTATGAGTGGGTGAGGCCACTTTTAGTTTGATTTTGGTGGCTGTAGATAGCCAGTTATTAGCTCTTCTCGTCTCAGAAATGTGTGCTCTCCTAGCCATACCTAGTGCAGCTCTGAGAGCGTTATTTTGGAGAAATTGGACCTTCTTAGTTATTTGTTTGTTTGCACCTATGTACATGGCGTTACAATAGTCTCATTTTGATAGAATAAGTGCTCTGGAAAGGGTAATACAGCTGTCTTTGGAGAGGAAGGCTTTACCTGCTCATATCAATTTGCAAGTATAGGCTGTGGCAGATACCATGGCATTTACTTGTTTGTTAAGGGAGAGGGTGGAATCCAAGTAAAACCCCAAGGTTTTAACTTACTTAGCAACTGGGATGATGTTTTGGTCGATGTTAAAGGCTGAATATTGAGGGCTACATTTTTTGAGGGACGATGATGTGTCCAGGATGATGATCTCCGTCTTGTCATCATTCAGGCATAGTCCATGGCTGGCCATCCATGCCTGGATGATGAGATAGATCTTGTTCACCAAGGCCAAATCCTTTTCAAAATCACCAGTAAGAGGTAGGAGGATCTGTGTATCATCTGCATAGTTAGTGTAGGTGATACCCTGATGAACCAGATCATCAAAAAGGGGCTTCGTGAAGATGTTGTAAAGGGTAGGTGAGACGCAGGATCCCTGGGGTACACCTCATGTGATGAGGATAGGGTCGGCTGCGGCTGTGGGTGAGAAGACTCTCATAGTGCGTTCACTAAGAAAGGATTGTATCCAGGCTATGGCTTCAGCAGAAAAATGTGCTGCCGAATCCAGATGACTACATAAAACCTGGTGATCAACCAAATCAAAGGCGACCGATAGGTCCAAGAGTAGAAGAAGGGCTGAGTCTCCTCTGTCCCTCAGTTCATCTATCTGGGCCTTCAGGTCAATTAAGGCAGTTTCTGTTCCGTGCTGAGGTTGAAAGCCAGATTGCCTTGATCCTAGTAGGGAGTTCACTTCCAGGTGTTTTTGGATTTGTGAATAGGCCATTTTATCTAGGATTTTCAGGAGAAATAGTACCGTTGTGATAGGTCGGAAGTTATTAGTGATTAGGGGTCTAGAGTCTGTTTTTTTATAAGTGGGAGCACCCACGATTCTTTGAGGTGAGATGGGATAGTACTGGATGCAAATGATGAGTTGATAAGTTTAGTAATAAAAGGTGATAGATCTCTGGCTCCATCCTTTATCAGTTGAGCAGGGCATGAGTCTCCATGACAGTTGGATGGTTTGAAGGATAGTATGTTTTTTTCAGTTTCAATTATGGTAACTTTGGAGAACTTGAACCTAGGTGATTTGATTGTGTTATTAGGTGGGTCTGGCGAAGTTCTACTAGACATAGTATTAGTTAATGACGCTTTAAAAAAAAAAATTAGCTTGAAGAGTCGTAACTTTGTTTGCCAATGCTTTCTGGATGTTCGAACACCAGTGTTTGTCCTTGGTGCAATTGTCTGGCACAGGGATAGGGGCTTCCAGCTCTTTAAGGATAATGAAAAGTTCTTTAGTGCTGGAGTTGGCTTCGGAAATTCTAGCATTATAGGATTCACGTTTGGCTAGTAAAATTTCATTTTTGTAAAGTTTTGTGATAGGACTGAGATTAATTTTGTTCTCCTCACATGGGAGAGTTTTCCAGGATGTTGCACATAACCTTTTTTTGCGCATAGTGCTTTCAGGTGTGGTGTGTACCAGGATTTGAGGTGTGCTCTGGGTTTGCCTTGTCTGAGTTTGAGTGGTGCAATGGCGTCTAAGGAGGTTGTCATAATATGATTATATTCCCTGACCAAGGCATCAGGACCCAAGTTATCTGGGGTGGCATTAAGTGTAGGTAGGATAAGCAGGAGTAGGTTGTTCCGGGTGATATTCTTTTTATTCCGAGTGGGAATGGGTGGTGCAAAGGATACTGGTACAGAGATGGGTGTGTCCGTGACTAGAGTAAAAGTTATTAGGTGATGGACCGACCATATTTGAGGGGATATGGAAGAGATAGTAACATTGAAATTATGGTCCGCTACCCAGTCCAGGGTCCTTCCTTTGGTATGAGAAGGGTATAGTACTTTTTGTGAGAAGCCTTGTTCTATGAGTATATTTGACACACTGGATGCATGTGCATCCTTTGGGTCATTATAGCCTAAGTTGAGGTCCCCTAATAGTAGAACTTGAGAGGAATGTTTAAGATTATTAGAGGCAATGTTGGATAGGTCATCTACAAAGGTTCCAATAGGACCTGGGGGTCTATATATTAGGTGGATCGTAGGACTGATTGCCATCTCCCAGAGCATGTAAAGTTAAATTGACTTTACTAGTCTCTTTACATTTACTGACCCAGCACACACTATCTTCCTATAGAGTGCTGGAGGGGTTGCCTAGCTTCCCATGAGTCAAAACACTCATGTAACAGTAAGATGTTACCCTTTCCTACTTTAAATGGCTGGTGGCAGTGGTTTAGATCAAACTACCATGATTTTTCCAGACCGCTAACAACGGTAGCTAAAAATGGGGTCAGCCATGTTTTTCAATATGGCGCCCAAGACCTATCTGTAAAAACAGACTCTGGTCATCTTTTTTCACCATTTCTTTTAGGAAAGGTCCTTCTTGTGTTTGTCTCTGTGCGCCAAACCAGGTTTGGTCCTTTGTTCTTTGGCCTTTGGCAGGCTTCAGTGCTGAAGCCCTACTCTGGTGCCAGGGTGTCTGGGGTGGACAGGATATGAGGTAGGTTTCCGAAACTCCCTGTGCTTAGTCTCCTAGGAGACCTGAATGCACTTTGGTGTGATTGGCCGGCTGGCTGTCCCGCAAGGACAGCCACCCTGCTGTGTGAGTGACAGCCAGGCTGGAATGAATGGGGAAAACTGTTTAAAAGCAAATCTCTGGGAATTGGAAAGCTGAGTCGACCACTGGAACGAAAGAACTGAAGACGAGCTGAAGGAAGAGGACTGCTGCAACACCTGGACGACCAGTGAAGCCCTGCTGTAGGTCCAAATTGCCCGAAACTCCATCGACACAGAAGCCCTTCAAGGTTAACTTCTTCCCTTGAGTTTGGTTGGAACAACCAACTCGCAAGCCACCTGGACACCGTCCTCATCTGGTTGAATTTTCATCAGAGTGCTGTTGAAAACCGGATAGCCAGAGGGAAGGAAACTAGCTTGTGGACTTTAAGGCACTCACACCTTAAACCAACATCTTGCTACAGATGTTGGCCTCATCCCTGGGCAGTGCCGGAGTGTCCCAACGTCCTCCTTCTTGTCCCCACGACTGAAGCTCAGGAACACCGAGATTTGCTTGAACTGCCAGTAACAACTGCCTCCACTATAGATTTCTTCATTAACAAGGTACTGTGCAAACGCGGTCCGGAAATATTTTCGGCCATTGGTCCTTCCCTTAACATTCGTCAAACATTTTGCCTATTAAAATTCTTTTAATCTCTGTGACAAAGACTTAACCGTTATCTACCAGACCCTTTGTATCCTATACAAAAGACTCTAAACCAATGACTTTGACCCAGGCCTATTGAGAAGAATTGCTGGTTGTATTTAACTGAAACCCTTTGCCCTGCCTATGAATGTATATGGGCTGTGTATTCGTATAATCTTGTCTTTTTACTCCCACTTCATTGGAGCTAAACTTGTTCATTTACTTACCGGTTGCATTTTTGTGGTTTATTAGTGTGTGATATTGAGCTACTTATGCTAGTGTAATGTTTTCTAACTGACTGAGTAAATAAATGTATATTCTTTTACCAAGAAACCTTGAGTAAGTGTATATTTGAATCACTGTATTGGTGGGTCCTTTGTGTAACTTGTTCTACTGCTCACTTAAACTCTTGAGATAAGTCTGGCTGCTCAGCCATCCCTACCACTTTACTGTGTAGTACAGGATTGGTGAGAAAAGTGACATTGTGCTTACACTTGCCTGCAGTGTTACCAAAGGGTACTGCAGGTGATTCTGCCTAACATGCATTTAGGTTTTCCCACTAAGCATCAGACAGAACATAGACAGTAGGGAGAAACCTTCAGTATAAACTCACCTGATGAGAAAGGACACCTATATTGTGGAGGGATCAGTGCTTTTAGATGAGAGGGAGAGGGATGGCCCTAGCCCCTTGCCTAAAATAACAGTTATTTTCTGGAAGGGCAGGCTTGATTCTCTGCAAGAAATGTGTTTCTAAGCCTTCTGGGTGTCTTTGTTAAGTGATTTTTGAAGAAGAGATGACTGTCAAAGTGTAATCCCTGGGACTTCATGTGAGAAAATACCTACTGGTCTGCAGGTCTACAGGGATGAACCATCTACCCAGCCCTACCATAGTAGTAAACCAGCAGTAATCCCAATCATAATGATAAAATAGACAGAGCATGTCGGCTATACCGCCATCACATTTTGCGATAACGTTGGTGGAGGGCAGGCTATACTTTTAGGAGGGGTGTGAAGTGATAACAGTAGCAACCTAAACAATGATAGTACAAATACTCAAACTCAATTCGCTAACACCAACAGAATCCCACCACTGTGGACTGTGGAGCACAGACAATGCAAAACTACTACTCAATCGCATTCTGTGAAGTTAAGCAGTTGCGATCTGGAAAGCGATTGCAGCAATGTCACTGTTGGAACAATATGTCTTTCAAAAGAAGGATTGAAGGTGGGACAGAACCTCTTAACAGTTCCTTGGTCCCAGATATTCATTGGTTCAACAGCAGAGCACTTGGCTTAACCACAATTCCCTTGTGGTTGATCCAGGTTCGAGATGAGGCGACTCATATGGATCCAGGCAGTGAGAGAGCATTGAGTTGGCATAAAGATGGGGCTCTGTGCTGTTCAAGTTGCCATTTCATTTGGTGTGGTTCGAAGGGTTCCATAGGTGTGGATTGTGGTTGAGTCGGTTTGAGACAAGTTACAGCTTGGTCGGTGTATGAGACAATCGCTTCCAGTGATTCGAATTAGTGTTGTAGACAGTTTGAGGGGAGGTCCTGTTTGTTCAATTGGGTTCACAAAGAAGCAGCAAATGGAAGGTTTCTAGAGCAGTGAGACTAGAGAAGAGTTCCCAAAACAAGCTACCCAATGGTGTCACACTTCTAGGCTGGTTATTTAGGCTAGAATGAGGCAGTCATAAATCATAAATCGCAATCTTGTGTCAAAGCAAATATCACAAGATGTACATACAAGCTAGAATTCCAAAAGGAAAGTATTCAATTCTATTTTTCTAATACATGTTCAAAAATGGACAGTAGTAAGTCCGATTCTTAAAAGCACAAGACAAACACAGAAAAATCACAGTCCTGTTAAAGACAAAACTATTATGGAATAGTCAAGTATGTCTATTTCCTTTGATCAAATTTTACATCAGACCCATTGTACTTTTGAGGTGATGTTAGTAAGGACAAAGTGACTTAACACCATAGACATTATTTTGTGATACTTTTTTCAAAAACCCCAGTTGTAAATATGTGCTTGCATAAGCCCATATGGGGGACGTGTCGACAGGAGTAGCTCTGTTTCCAGCCTTAAGGGGGTACAATCTCTGAGTGTTCAAAGATGACTGTAGTCCACTGGATAAAAATTGGACCAAATAAGGCTTTCATCAGGACACATGAACAACAGCTTTGACCCAGGTGTCGTATTCTTCACAATAGATGTTTGATGTCTAACAATCTATCTATATGGACAAACAAAAATGTGTGTTAAAAACTATCTACATAACAGATGACAATAGTGATAATGCCACATAAATCCTAATACACCCAGCCCTTTCATACAGTATTGGGTGTGCAACCTAGATATATTAGTAACTAATACTATATATATCACTTACAATTATTTGGTTATAGCATGTTTCTCATTGGCTATTTTGTGTATTTAATTTAACATTTAGATGTGCCTCTGCACCTTATTTAGCTCCGACAACATCGGAGTGTTGTGGGGACAAAGCAATTGGTATCATTTGTGCAGGTGAGTATGACTATAGCAATACCTTTCGGATTTCTTTAGAAGAGTGCTCTGCACAGTTCAGACAATGTCTCTTGGGGCTTCACATATGCCTGGGAGGGCAGCTATGCTAATGGTGGCCATAGCAGGCTGTGCGGAAAACAAGAAAAAAGGGGGGTGTGCGGGAGCACAGGTCATAATGTGCCCAAATGGTGCCCCGTTTGATATTTACAGCTCCACTTTATGTGTACATTTCTACCTTCAGTGAATAATTTCGTATGTGGGCCAGTGGTTTCTTATTCTGGTTCTGTATCCGACGGGTGCTGGTTTTGTTTCCGGCACGGGTATGACGCGTGGAGTTACGGCGTTCTGAAAAAGGAAAGTGAACGGGCACTCTGTGATATAAGGTGGGCTTACTAGGCTCGGACAAGTCCTTATGATACATCGAAAAGACTTACTTTTGTATTGAGAGCACTGTTCCCATCTGGCAGACCGGCATATGCATTTGTAAATCCGTGAGATAGGTCACATGATGTCTCTGAGATAGTTAAGTAGCTGCGTGATGACGTCGTCATTGCCAAGTGAATGTCCCGGTCCAGCGGGAGTGGCCTGGAATCACCAGGAATAACCTGTCGGCCATCTTGGAATGTCTAAAAGATATGAGGCCGTATATGAAGTTGCGGCAACTCTGCCAGAGCAGTGAGCCAATTTTTGAGTAAAGGCAGTGAAGAATGCTGCTTCAATGATGCCGGTGAGCAATTTGAAATTGTAAAGTGGCAAAACAGCACCACACGTTCTGTGTCCACTAAAATGGTGTTGAACATTGTTAGAATTAAGGTTTAATCTGTGTGAAAATGATTCCTATTGGTTTTGCATTTTCTGGTTGACAAGAGCCCATAGCCAGGGCACCAGCAGAAGGTAAGACCTGTCTTTCTTTATTCCCACCCCTGGGAGATTTGCTGACACCTACAGGGACTCCTTCACCTCCAATTAATTTGACTGGTTCCAGTGCAGCTTGCAGAGGGTCTGACCTTGGTCAAAACTGCAGTCACCCCCAGTATTCCCTGGGAATGCTTTGGGGATAGAACTTTCCTCTGCCTTGTATGCCTTCTATCTTCTCCCACTGTGGCAGAACTTTGATGTGGGCTGCACTCCCAAAGAGGATATGTGAATTTGTCTTGTCTTCATGAAAATCCACACATGAATCAAAGGAGGAATTGGGAGCCCCCTTCCTTGGAAAGGAAAATTGTCACTGGTGTGTCACTGGCCTTTGTAATGTGAATGCTTGCTTGAAGTAGTGTTCCCAGTAGATCTATTGGTGAGAGTGCATGTGCCCGAGGCAAGGTGTTAACCTTCCTTCTCAGGATTTAAAGAAAAGCAGCCTGGAAGTTGAGCCATGAATACATGTTGCCCTCACATAGCTTGGCCTGGGCTCACATTTCAGACACCTGCATGATATCAAGTTGGTGTGGGTTTCATAATAATGCACTATTACCAGTAATTCTATAGTAACCAAGTAATCTAATTCTTCGAGGTGACCTTGCCTCCAGACTGAAAAATGTAACAATTCTAATATTTTGAATTAAAGGTGCAAAAGTAAATTTATATCACCTCTGAGTGCAAAGAAGAGGTGGGTATGTGATAATTCCTGAGGTCATCAGTTATTTCGTCTTCAAGAGATGGAGAATGTGTCCTGTTCTGAGCATGAGAGATGCTTGGGCGAGAGATGCATTGACAATAGCAGGAAAAGATGGAGTGCTTTTGTGGGGAGTGTCTTAAGGATGGACACTGACAGCATATCATCAGAGTGGAAGATAGATTTGAGGGTTGCTAGGGTATGAGGCAGTGCCTCCATGAATAGAGTTATGAAGGTGAGCTCTGGCATTGTTTCAAGCTATGGGAATATTAGGAATGTGTGTGAAATGTGGTTGCCATCAATGTTTTCGCAGATATCCCTGATCTTGTCAATGAGGAGGTTGTTTATGGTGGTATATTTCATGATGGAATGAGGGATGGGATGTTTAAGAGTGAGTTGATGCACTGTTTGACTGTCTTGAAGACAGCTTTTCTTTCATTTTTGGCTTCAGCTATGGTGTTCTGGTGGTTTTACTTTGTTGCATAGTTTCCTGCAGGCAGTCTGAAGTTTGTTAGGCCAGGTAAATCATTTGGAATTGTTGCACATGAACTGGTTTTTCGCTTATTCTTGGATGACTCTTTAGCTGATATGTTCATGTGAGTACAAGGGGGCTAATGGTTTGTGTCTGACAGTTTCTTATTTCTCTAGAGCATGTATATTGATGCTGGTTTTTCAGAGTAATGTTGAAAGATTATGGGATGTTGTTGCAGTCCTTGTACTGGGGTCCTAATAAGAAGGAGATGTGGTAGGTGAGGTTATCAATGAATGGGAATCTTTGAACGTTTGGAAGGTCTTCTTGATAGGCTCAGGTTGCATCTGGTTGGTTGGGACCACATGGTGAAGGGTATGAAAACGTGATCAGACCATTCAAGGATGTCGGTATTTTTTAATTTATGGTCAATAAGGCAGTGATGATGGGGTCTAGAATGCAGCTCTGATGAAGGTTTAGGTGAGTGGTGTGCAATGTCATGTTCAGTGTGTCTAACAGGCTGAACTGTGAATACTTCATGTTTATGGTGGTTGTGCTTCTTGGGAGGTTGGGATACCACAGGAAAATGTTGTTAGCATGAGTGAGGAACATGGTGGTGCCAGGTCAGCAACATGATTGATGAATGAGTTGTTGAGATGTTGGGGTCTGTAAATTAAGTTGAAGGTCAGGTTTTCAGTGGGTGAGAGTGAGAAGAGGCTGGAGAGGGCTTACGCAGAGCTGCTAGTGCCTACCTCTGATCTGGATCTGTCACACAACCGGTTTCCTAGTGTCTTTCTCCAATCATTCATAATATACAGATACAAGTAGCACACAGTAATTACACAGTGTTGCAGCAGTATATATATATGTATATATGTGAAAACAAATTCATGTAAAATAAATCATAATTTAACACCAAAATAATGTATACATAGACAATACTGTGGCTGCCATCTTTAAAATTAGAAAGACCTAGAAGTGACAATAACTTATTCATAAATCATACACAACAACCTTTACAAATATTAATGACATTTTTGAAAGAAACAACTACAAAATCATCAATTTATGAGGATTTTCATTCAACAATTTATGTTGTAATCAGCCTTCCTGCCTGCTGCTCTTTTTCACCACTTAGCAAGCCCCGCCCACCTGGTGCCTTCCTTCACCATCACCGTCTTGTGGCCAATGCTGGATTTGACTTTTATGGACTTCATTCATTCACGGTGTGCCACTCTTTCTCAACTATCATGCTGGACTTCCTTTGCATCGTGTACTCATGGTGGCCCTGAATCATGCTATTCCCATCTTCATCTTGTATTCTGGCTTGCAACATTATGTGTTACTACTGACTTCTGCAATTGTATTCACTCTCCACTCTTGCTTCTCCACTCTTTTGACTGCTTACTCTCTGTTCTCCCCTCCTTTCCCTTCTCCCTTTTGCTATCTCCTCTCCTTACTTTCTTCTATGCACTTACTCTATCAGAATTGTCCCTGGACCTAATATGATAGCAACCTCGTCTGTTTCCTCCACCCTCCCATTACTGTTTTTTCCTCCCCACCACCCCTCCAGCACTATCTGAAATGTCATCAGGCCTAGTATGATAGTCACTTGTTTTGTTCCTCCCCTCCCTTTCTGCACCCCTCTCCCTCACCTTTTGTTTTTCTCCGGCTCTACCAGAAATGTTGTCTGGCCTAGTACGCTAGTCGCCTGTCTGTTTCCATTTCCTTCCCACTCTCCCCCACCCTTCCTTATCTATGTCTTAGCTCTTACACTATCTGAAATGTCGTCAGGCCGAGTACGATAGTTAATTTCACATCCTTACTGTTCATGGCCTGTAAGAATGTGGTTGTATTTTCCCTTGTTCCCTCCCTTGCCTTGAAGCGATTTGAAACACATTTTGTATAGGCGCTATATAAATAAACTATCATATCATATCATGTCAGGGTAGCTGTTCCTCCAATTCTGATCAATAGTTGTGTCCTTTAATTCGTGTCTGGCTTCTACATTTGTGCAGAGCGAAAACGATTTGTGGATGATGGCAAGTCCTCTGCCTGATGTATTGCCCTTGTCCTATGTTGCTGTTCAGGCTAAGAGCATCGAAGGAGTCGCTTGAGAAGAGATAATCACGTTTTGGAGAATCCAGGTAATGGTGTGGTAATGTAGTTGGCAATTCAGCTGCATGTGTGATTGCAGAGCGGTCAATGATGAGCATCATCTTCAGATTCTGTATGTTTGTAGTTGGTGCTGGGCTTTTGGGGAATGTGTATGAGGTTGCTGCGATGTGGAGTCTGTGATAGTGACACAAGTGTGTGTTGCTTGCCTTGTCTGATTGGAGTGGGGGTGGGTTGTGTGGAAAGGGGGATGAGACACATGGTTAATAGCTTACCTCAGGTGTCTACTGTAGAGCTCCTGTGTCACCCACATCCTCAATCAAACACTTAGGTACACATTTCAAAACTATTTATAACATGTTTATTTCAATTTCTTAAATTATCTAAATTTAGTAACTCAATAAAATGTATTTACTTTTTTAGATTAGAGTGTTTCTTAATTTCAAATCATCAAAGCATTGCCAATAGGTGTTTGAAACATGTTCTACATCAGGGCATACTTTAACAGATTTGTATGAATAATTAACCAATGAGAATGTAAATTGTTTGCAAAATGTCATTCATCAAACATAACAATTACATCATAGCAAATCATAGTTAATGAAGTATGATATAAAACACTCAGATAAAAGAAGAAAAGATACATGAAAAGAAAATACGTACTGTGGCACATTTCATTTTTCAAACTGTTATCTAATTGTCAGTTCATGACTGTAACTTCTAAAAGATCCTCACCTAAGATCAATGTATTGTCAAATTATTTTTCAATAGTCTCGTTTGACCATTTACTACTTAAAAATATCAATCCTAGTTTAAGGCATTCTAATACTAGAAATTATCAAAAGGGAGAAGAGATTAAGGGGTCGATTCATGGAGCAAACGTGCGCCGAAAATCCCAGCGCAAGCAGGCTCAAGGTGGCGCAAGCGTGAGAAACCCAGCGCACGTGCACGCGTGCGATTCAAGGAAGACGCGTGTTTCCCGCTGTCCGTGCGCCAAATCCTGCCATGGCGCACGCGGGCACACATGGCGTGCGCTACGCGCACAGCAAAAGCGCACTAGCGCGGCGCACACAATCAAAGTGTGCGGAACAGCGGGCGTAACACGCGGAATGGGGAATAACGCGTGAAAAAGAAGGTGTAACTGGGGAAGTACTGCAGGGAACTACACGGAACGCCCACATGCACGCGAACAACCCGTATGCATGGATTCGAAAACGGGAAACCCGCGCACGGCAAAAGACGCACACAGGCGTCAACGCATCCGCCACACGAAGGCAGGCGGAAGCGTCCCCGCGCACAGTATAAAAGTGTGCGCAAACAACAAACACGTATATACAGCTACGATGAATGCCCCATTTGTCGCAGCACTGATCGTGGGACACCGCAGGAGGAGGAGAATAGCCAGGGCACGCATTTTCGCACCACGGACAAGCCTTTTTGGGATGCCTGACGACCAGGTCTACGGCAGGTATAGGTTTCCACCCCATATCATCCTAGACCTGGTCAGGGAGTGGGAAGATGACCTTACATCCCCCACCCTTTGCTCCCAAGCATTGAGCCCCTTGGAGAAGGTGCCCAATGGCCTGCATTTTTTGGCCACTGGGTCATTTCAGCGGACTACTGCCATATTCGGGGGGGTCTCACAGGCCATGCAGTGACGCTGCCTACACCAGGTACTGGCAATCATGACAGCACGCCCCTCAGTCCGCAGGCACATATACACATGCCCAGAACACCCGCAGAAAGGCAGGCCGTTGTCCTGGATTTTTTCAGGGTGGCACACTTCTCCAAAGTGCTCGTTGCCATAGATTGCACCCATGTGGCCCTACGTCCACCTAGGGCCACTGAGCACATCTTCCGAAACCGCAAGCACTGGCATTCCATCAATGTACAGGTGGTAGCGATGCAAAGGGAATCATCACCTCTGTCTATGCAAACTACCCTGGCTCCACCCATGACAGTTTCATATACAGAATGTCCGCCCTGAGCCATGGCGACACATGGCTCCTAGGTGAGTACAAATGCCCTTGCACATGCATGCATGTCACACACACACACACAAATACACGAACCCCAATAATCACAACCATTTACACCTCCCCAGGGGACAGTCCCTACCCTCTGAGCAACCACATGATGATGCCAATCCGGAACCCTACCACACCACCCCAGGTAAGATACAACGCCGCCCATATTGCAACCAGGGCCATAGTGGAGCGCACATTCGGAGTGCTCAAGTCACGTTTCCGCTCCCTTGACCGCTCTGGCGGGCAGCTACTCTATGCACCCCCAGTAGTGTGCAGGATTATTGTGGCAGCATGTTTCCTGCACAATGTTGCAACACGGCAGGGCATACCGGTGGACATGGTGGTGCCCCCACATCCCCAACCACAGGCACAGGCGCTGCCCAGGGGAGGGGACAGGGCACGTGGCGAGGAAGCCCGGACCCAGCTTGTGGCCACATTTTTCATCTAAACTCCCACCCCTGCAGAGTGCACACAGGCCTGGCACATACCAGATGACAATCGATGATGACAAAGAGACAGTCAACTGTCACAACCCTACCACCCTGAGATAGTTGCCATGGAAGTGCCACATTGTCTGCATCCCTAGCTACTTAAACACAAGCTATCCTGTGTGACCAAAAGGCACACATATGACATGACATGATATGGCATTTGTAACGTGCCTATACACAAGTATTTCAAGGTGCGATGAGGCAGGGAGGGGGGAACAAGGGAAGACAGACAACGATACTACTAGGCCAGGTGTCATTTAGATTGTGCAAGTGCAGGGGTAGGGGGAAGGGAAAAGTGCAAGGGGAAGGGGAGGGGGGAGTGCAGTACAGGGTAAGTAGACTAAAAAACAAATAAATAGGCCATCTGGTGGCAACTGCAAAGGTAAATGTAGACAAGTGCTGGGAAGGGGGGGCTGTAGGGATAGAGAGACAGTCCCGCAGTGCAGGGGTTGCCAGGGAGGCAGTGAAAGTGGAGAGTGGCTGGGCCAGGGACTGAGGTCGGTGAGAGTGGCCCAGTTGCAGATCCAGTGCAGTTCCAGTGAAGAATTTTGCAAGGGAGAGGCAGAGAGAAAGCAGAAGCAAAGAGGAAGGTCTTGAGGTGCTTCCGGAACCGGAGATGGTTCTCCTCAAGTTCCAGTGAGGCAGAAAGGCTGTTCCAGAGGGAGGCCCCTGCCACAGAGAGAGATCTACCCCCAGCTAGTTGCTTTGAGAAGCGGATGACCCTGACATGCAAGGTGTGAATCACACACACCTGCAAAACAGGCCATGGCCATCACTGTTATGTCACTCAAACCCTCCCAAACCACAACATGACATGGCCAGCAATACCCATACACCAACACAGTACCAATAAGGTACACATTGCCATGTCAAAAATGTACAGTGCATCAGACAATGATGCCTGACATGGAATCAGATGAAATGACTGACCAACAACCTCCCACCCAAAATAAGTCAGTTCCAAATGCATTACAAGAGTTGTAAACGTAACATAACAATGAATGCCTGTCTACATGCACATTGTGCATTGCAAAATCAACACTGCAGCTTCTGTGTGCTGTGTCCAACTCCTGCAACACACTGCTCAGCGCACAGCACAGTGAACAGCCATTGTGTGTGATACACACCCTGAGCATCACATCTAAGCGACAGACCACATCAAAAAGCAAATTAGGCATGTACAGGATCCATAATTGGTCACAAAACATGTGCTGCACGGACACAGTGGGCAGCAGAAGGCAAATAGTGTACACATGGCTATGCAAGGGTAGTTGTACATGTAGTGCATCATAGTGCAAGTGTGTGGGTCAGTAAGGACATGCACTCAACATATGCATGTGCAATCAAGTGACCATCAGTGTCCTCTACACATCACATGTGAACATTCACCATGTGTACACCCCAGCATGTCAAACCACAACTATCCCCTCACACCTGAAAGGTAAACACAACACATGAACAGGCATTGATCAGCAGAACACAACATGTACATAGGATACCACCATTACAATATCAGGGTTCCCATCACACTGCAGGGCAAGGCAACTATCAACAACAACCCCCCGTCCATCACAAATGACCATGACCCACTGAACAACTGCACCTGGGTCATGGAGCCTTCAACCCTCAATTTCACCTGGCCACAGGATCACCCTTCCCCTTGGTCACCATCTCCCACCTTGTGTGTAAAAAGGTGCCTGCACCCTCAGAGTCCACCCTCATTTGCAAAATCATAAAATCCAAGCCAGAAAAATGAACCAGAACACCCTCCAGTAGATGACTTGACGTAGCAGTACCTCACAAAGGCCAAGTACTACCACAATGATGTAACAACCAAGGTAGCACAGTAAAACAATGTCACAACAGGATGTGAACCATGTGTGGTATATAGCATAGAATGATGCACCATGAACGGATGTGTACTGTCACAGGTCCCGTGTACAGGCGCGGGAGTGTCACGAAACAACCATCCCCACCGTGTCCCGGGTGCCTGCAAGGTCAAACTCACACGGGCCTCTGAGACCCTGGTGGGGAAGGAGGGTCAGGGATATGCAGTCGGGACAGGTGTTGGCACACTGGATAACTGGAATGAGTGGCAGGAGAGGGGAGGAGGAATGACACATGAAAGTAGGGAATGCACGAAAATGTACTACCTGCATGAACACATACACAATCCGAACAAACTTGGACATCATTGTCATGGCCTTCTGTAGTCCAGGCTTAGGAGTGGCACGAACCAACCACCCCCTCTAGGGTTTTGGCGCCTGCAAGTTTGGGGCTTACACAGGCATCCGCAACCCCAGCGGGGAAATAGGGTTAGGGAACGTTGCTTGGATAGGTAAGGGAAGCAGGAACACCGGGTAGAGGGTACAGGGTTTAAAATTGGATAGGACTCCGGGTGATTAGGGGAAAAAAAATACCAAATTGAATTACACATTCATCCATGCATTAGTGCACCCCCCAGCAAGCCTATGCAGAGCAGTTTGAAAGAAAAACAACAAGACACTTAGCTCTGGTTTTGAGTGCTGGCCTCCTGCCTGCGCACTCTCAGGTCCGGTTACAGGAGCACTGCAATGCTGCAAAGAGAGCCACAGTCAATAATCTGTACGTGCCCATTACACAAAAACACACCACCAAACATGCCCCATAGCAACAAACTACTCTACAAACAGACAATCGGGTGTAGATGCTTTGTACCCATATATAACATTACCCCTGTGATGGGTCATACACAGTCAATGCAGTAAGTCAGCATCCGGTGGGTGCGTGGCAAATGGAACACCAATGTGTCACAATTCACACAACATGCAATGTTCCCTGGGTAAGACCCATATAGCAAGGCGTGACTTCAGAACAAGTCGTGTTCCACCATGATCGAAACAAAGTTGGCAGTGCATGTATCAAAATGTACATGGAAATGAAATGCACTGCACCCGAGTATGTCCCTTGCTGTATGTCCCTGTGAGCTGCCCCTTTCCATGTCTCGGAAGGCTACATGGTTGATACAAGTGCCTCAATGGACCTTGGTGTACCGGAGGGTATGTGCCACTGTCCCTGCAGGTGTCCCAGACAACCTTACAATCAACAGGCATCAGTCCACCAACACATCTGAGCTGCATTGTGTGCTTCAACACCAATATTCGTCCAAGCTCACCCTCAGTGCTGTGACAAAGCCTGCATGTGCAACTCGCCTGGTGCAAGCTTTCCTGTGTTGTGGCCCCCCTGTGCTGCTCACCTTGCCTGGAGTTCCTTGGAACACGTCAGCAGTTCTAGGATGCAGGTCTGCAATCCCTGTGCCTCTGCTTGTGCACACATGTGCATGTGGGCACCAACAAACGTGTCCAGAATTCAGACGTCCAATGGGCCATGTCTGCTGGCAAAGGTGCTCTGGGGGCTCATCCCCCTGCAGAAAGGGCATGAAACACATGATTAATGCTTTAAAGTCATCTGTGTGTGTCTCTTCAGGTATCTCATTACTGGACCATGTCAGAGACTTACATCAGAAATCACACCATCAGTCCGTCTTTCACATCAAAAGTGTGGAACACACTATCTACGGCATGAATTGCAACAAGCACGTGTACAGTAAAGATAAGAAACATACTACACAATGCATAGCAATGAATGTACACATTAATCATGAAACACCCCATCTAGCAAAAGCTGAACAGTGGACAATAACACCGCAATCATCCCCACTAGGGGTGTCAACACAAGTCACACAGCACCAGACATGCCACAGATATGACAGTCCAAAGCCCTTGTGTAATAGGTTGTCACGACGAACCATCCTTTCGAGCCCATGGATAAGGGAGGCAGGAGTGGCATATGTGAGTCAAGGACCCCAAGCAGCAAACACATACACAAGACAAGCCTGAAGGGCCTAGCTGGAACAGACAGTGGATGCCTTCAAAAGCCACAAAGCACCGCACCGTCACATGAAAGCACAATAGACAAGCAATTTTAAACTATATTAACTAATTACACTAACTATGAAAAACCTACATTACCTAATTAAACTAACTATCAAACAGAAACTTAACTAACTAAACTAAAAGAAAAATCAAAAATGGCCACATACGACCCGGGGGGGAGGGGAGGCACCCAGGAGGGGGGAGGTACAGGGTGCTGCTCAACACCCACATGCGATGATGCTGAGCCAAAAAAAAAACCTCCATGGGCTCAACGTCTGCACAGCCCGACCTATGTGGGAGATAGATGGTCATCCGAGTCTGACTCATCCTGGAAAGGAGGACGTGGCACAGTAGCCTGGTCACGCCTAGCCGCAGCTTGCCCCTCGTCGGCAGCAAGTCTGCCGGACGGGTGAGCCTGGTTCTGTGTGGCGATGTGACGTAGGTCTGCATGCAGAACCTCACGTGATACACGTGCTTCCTCTTGCAAGGTAGCATGTGTAACACGGAGTTCCTCCTGCAAGGCCTGGCTGGACAACCGCTGCACCTCCCGGCAAGCCTGTAGCTCAGCCGAGATGGTACGCTCAAGCTGTGCAAACCTCTCCTCTGCCTGCTGCCTCTGGGACATCATAAGGACACCCAGAGTGGATTTGAGGGAAGCGTACTCCTCCCTCAGGGCATCCATGTGCGCCTCTGCGTGAGCAGCAATTGCTTGACGCAGAGACAACATTTCAGCCTGGCATGCCCTGTCTGAGGCTGCCATGCCCAGCCTGAGCGAGCGGGCCGTGGACCGTGCCACCTGCTGCTGGAAAAGCACCTGCCTAGCAGGGGGGAGCACAGATCAGGCCACACGCTCCATGCTCTCAGCGATGTTCTCCATTGCTGCCCCCTGCCGTTCTGAATTGGCTGTCATGTCTTGCTCCCACTCAGTATACTGCAGTTGTGCGCGGCGACCGCGTTGCCGGGCTTGACCCCTGCGGGACCCAAGGACCGGGGGTCCTCGCTGTGTTGGCACCGCCCGCGGCTGCACGACTACATGCCCCCGTCGACGTGATGTCCCAGGCACATCAGTGACTGGTTTGGAGGGTGACACTGCGTCCCGATCCACCACGGGCGGAGGAACCAAGACTGTCTGATCCCTCAGTGCAGGTGTCGCAGACAGAGGAGTGTCCACATCAGAATCACTCACCCCTGACACATGGACTTGATGCTCATCCAACTCAACATGGACATCAGAGTTGTCATCAAGGCTGAACTCATAGGCAGCCAGAGACAAGATGGACTGTAGCACTTGGGGGTTTTCGTGGCCTACCACCCCACAACCCCCACTTGTGCCGGGTTGATGTAGTGGTAACAACCCTGTGTCTGGCATGACAACACCATCCTCCGCCTCCATTACGTCATCACCTGAAAAATAGAGAGAAAAAAGGTCACTACACATGTCAGAAGCACACAACACACACACACACCGACAACAAACGCATCAGGCAAACATTTGACACACAACATATAATCTGGCATGCATGCTGGGTCAACTTTGAATTGCTTCAGTGATCAGACCTGTTAAAAGGTGGCAGTTTCCATGGAAGTGGGTCTATGCAGTGCAGAAAATGTGTACGCCACTCACTACCTACATGTACAAGGACTCCATGGTGTGTGCCAGGAAATGTGAAGGCAGTGCAAGGTCAAATTCAGGCATCGCGTGCATTGTGCATTCAATGTGTACCATATCTAGAAGCCAAGCACCCCTCCACCCCAGTACAAAAGCAGGGATGCCTAGCATGGTATCAAAAGGCTGACCATACACCTGTGTATTGACAGGCAGTGTTGACTGGCATCAACAGCTTAATGTGATTCAAGTGACAACACTGCAAATGATGATGGGGCAGTAAGCAGGACACATGATGAAATCTCTGGCGGCCGCCCACGTGTGAAGAAGACACAACAACAGTTGGACAGAGTCATTGCCCATTGAACAGGCTGAGGCCTGTGAGCCACACAGATTGTTAGACCCTAAACATGTGTGCAACGCAGTACTGAGCCACAGTTGACATGGGAAGGCTGATGAGATGCCATGCAATGTATGTCACCCAGGACTTGTATTACAGTGATCATCCAGTCAAGGACACATAGGGGTATGCGTGCAATGCACATGGAGCATGAATGGGCACTCATGTCCCTGCGGGACATCTGACCTATGCACAGTACAAGTGAGATACCCTGCATCAAGTACTAAAGCTGTACCACATGGCATATGTCTGGCAGATTCTACGCTGGAAGTTAGCATCTACACAGGAAGCATGAACAGGAAAGTACACATTGGCAAGATTGAAGCAGACCAGTGCAAAGGTGGAACTGGGGTGCAGAGTGGCGGAGGAGGGGCAAGGGAGCATGCCTACATGCAGGCAGAGGAGACATGCATCACGGAAGCATTGCATTACTTACACATCAGAACCATGTACACGTCACATGTAGTGGCAATCATGCACAACACATCCCACAAGTGAAACACACACGTCCTCAACAAACACGCATCAACACTCACTGGACTGGGCATCAAAGTCCAGCATCTCTCCCACTCCTTCGACCAATTCAGGTGGTATGAACTCCGCAACGAGTGCCTCATGCGGAGTGAGCTCTTCCTCCTCTGGTGCAGGCCCACCGCCAGTCACCAGAGTCAAGTTGTAATTAGAGGCACGCTTAGCCTCAGCGCTGCGTTTGATGTCATTCCAACGCTTTTTGCACTCTTGCGCCGTGCGCACCTCATGGCCGAATGAACTGACATGTTCCGCAAAATGCTTCCAGTGGGTGTCACGTTGGGCAGCCGTAGTCTGACTATTGGTACTCACTAGCATGTCACGGCTGTGGCCCCGCACGTAGCCCACGAGGAAGTCCAGTTCCTGGTTGCAGAAAGGCTTCTTCCTCGACGTGCAGGAGGCCGTGGCTGTGTGTGGGGTCCCAGCCTGTGCTGCAGGTGCAACCTTCCTCCTCTTGGACTGTGGCGCAGACCCTGGCTAGCTAATGCCGCCCTGACCAGTATGGCCAGTGGGTTCGGTGGATTGAGCCAAGGGAGTGGCAGGTGGAGGGACGACCAAAGGCCTGACTTGTGTCAGTGGCAGCTGGGTGCCCTCTAATGGACCCTGCGCAGCAACATCAGCTGTGGCAGGGTCATTGACCGCAACGGTCCTGGTTGGCAGACTCACAACCGGGGTGTTGTTGGGTGCATCTGCCCCTGCACTTGCCAACACCCGGCTGTTCGGGGCAGCAGATGACATAACTGCCCCAGGGACATGTGTCTTGGTCTGAGCAGCCGGCCTGCTCCTATGGTTTCCCTCCTGGCCTGTTGGAAATCTACCAAGGGCTCCTCAAGTGCCAACGCAGCCTGTGCTTGCAGACCCTGAGCCTGGGTGGCGGTGTCCACAGCTGCACCTGCAGCTACCACTACCCTTGGGCCCGTGGCAGTCGATGGAACGGACTGCCGGGTCACACGGGCGCCAGTGCCAGATGCAGAAGCTGCATCCCCCGGAACAGCAGGGGGTGGTGGCATGACTGCACCGACACATGGCACAACATTGTGCTTAAGTGGCGCACCCCTGCCTCTTCCCCCTCTGTGCCCGCCCTGGACACCCTGGAGTCCCCCTACTCCCTGGTCACCACGGCCACGTCCCCGACCACGCCCGCCACGAGGAGTACGCCCAGCTGAGGCGCCCCTCACCTTTGGTGTCCTCCCAACCATGGCACAGATGTAGTAGTGCCGGCACAGATCGAGTAGTGCCAATGGGAGGTGTACACCACAATTGACCTGGGCAATTGGGGTGAAGGGGGTGGGAAGCAAGATGTTAACAGCCCCCCTGCACCTGCAAGGCTGTATGTGACCCTGGTAATGTAGTGACGGGTCAAGCAACGCTCAGGCACTCCAAAACTGCAGTAAAACCGTGCACGCAACCCTGCAGCCTACGTGTGTGGATTCAACCTCCTGCAGTACGCGGTGGCACCCAGTAACACAAATAACGCGTACGCGTGGAACACGCAGGCTACTATGACCTTGAAAATGGGTGCGATAGACAGGGGGACCCGCAGTGGGACTCACCGTCTGACTAGCGCGATGCAGAAAAACACGCGTAGCCAATACCCCCGCCAAAAGAAGAGATATGTCCTTGATAGCTGTGAAGTTGTGAAGGCGCGAGAAACAACAGGAAGCCGCAACACACGTCGGTCTCCACAAAAGGCACGTACAGCGACTGCTGGCCCCGCTCACCTTTAACCCGTGCTGAGGGAAACACCTGCGCGCGTCATGTCACTTACGTCACTTTCCTCGGACGTGCAGTTTTTCACGCGCGCTGAAACGCCCATGCACGCCTGCGCGCGTCACGTCACAGAGGCGCTTGCGCTTGAAGGGCCTTCTGTCCAATGAAATTGCGTATGTGTACAGACGCGCTTACGCGCTAAGGGCCTTTCCTCGAATTACACACTGACGTGCAGAATTTTCACGTGCCAAATCACTCCGTATCAAGCTGGCCACGCGTAAGCACACGGAAGACCACGCTCCTGCCCAGAAGGCCGAATTACTGCCCCCCAGAGCCCTGAGCACGCTCCCACCTGCCATCTGCTGCTGCCTGACTGCCTGCTGCCCACGTGCCCTGCCATTTGCTGCCTGCACATCAGCCAGGGGTGCTGTTGCTGTGACCACCCCTGCTGGAACCAAAGACTCCCGACTGGGATTCCATCGCTCCACAGCCCAGCCCCAGGACCCAGTTGCCCACCCACTCCTGCCTCTGGGGTTGTCATGTCGGGCACTGCAACATCTGGCACCACTGACAACCCCCGGCCAGAGAGGCAGAGGGGCACCAGCTTCAGTCCCAGGGAAGTTGGTGTCCTGGTGGAGCAAGTCCTGGGGCAGTATGATGCCCTCTTCTGAAGTTCCTGCGCCGACAAGGAAGCACGGACTCGGATCTGGACTGACATCGTGACTGCCATCAACGCGGAGGGGGTGGCAGTCCGCAACTTCCAACATGTCAAGAAGCGCTGGGAGGACTTCAGGTCCAGGACCCTCAACAAGGCCCAGCGCCTCTTGAAGGCAGCGGATGCTACGGGGCGCCGGGGCCACTTGTCGGAAGATCAGATGAGGGTCCTGGAATGCATATCCCCAGCGCTCCACCTCCAGGTCCTTGAGAGGCAGAGGTAAGTGTACATGCATCCTGATTGTAAGCTGTGCGTGTGGTGATGTTTCAGTAGTGTGCAGGTTGCACATCTGTTTGTATGGGGCCGAGTATGGGTGGGGGTGTACAGGGCCGTGAGGCTAACACATGCGAGTGCTGTCATGTGTGAGACATGGATGGTGCTTGTGTGTGTAGGCTTGCATGCCAAATGCAGTTTTGTGGGCACACATGTTTGGATGAATGTGTATGTAAGTAGGCATGTTCGTGATATCACGCATGTATGTTGTTTTCAGCTGCATGTATCAGCACTGTGTACATGTGCATGTGTGTGTATTTGACAAGGGTGCAACAGTGATGCAACATGGATGCATGTGACAGCGGGATGTGGAAGCCTGATTGGCAGATATGACATGGATGCCCATCTGAACACTGCGACAGTTGGCAGAGGTGTTCACATGCATGCAAGTGTGGTGGTGTGTGTACATGTGTAGTTCACTCCCTGTGTTGCATGTGATGTCTGGCTCACCTTTCCCTGCTCATACTGTTGTATGTGTATGGATGGTGCTGGCAGTTGCGATATGGCTGTGGTATGACTTATGTGTGCAAGTTGAAATGACATGTGTGTTGGGGATTGTGATGGCATGTCTGAGGTTTGCCAATGCCACTCATGTACAACTGTCATGTGTGTATGTGTCCATTGTACAGTGCCCTGATGCCTTTGTTTTATTTCTCCCTGTCTGCAGCGTCAACTGATGAAGAGGGCGGAGAAGGTGGTGTGGAGCACAGCGGCGGGGATCGCACCGCCAGCCGGAGATGCAAGGCCCGGCTCCCCTGCCAGATTGTGATCTCGTCGGGGAGTGAGGAGTCCGGTGCCGCGTCCCAGGCCGCAGCTGCCGGGGGGAGGTCCAAGAGGCGGAGGTTGGAGTAGGACTCTTCGGCAGCAGAAGGGGCAGCTGGGACCCCACAGGGCCCAACGGGGGAAGATGGCACGGAGTCATCCAGGTTGGTGGGGGGTTTGGTGGAGGAGGAGGCCGTGCAAGTAACAGAGACGGGGTCTGGAGGTGGGGATTCCACTGGTGCTAGTGGTGCAGTGCAGGACCAGGGACAGGAGGCAGCACAGGCCGCCGCGGAGGTGCCTGTGTGCAATCCTGTCCCTGATCCTGTCACTGCATCATCTTGCACCAGCAGGGATGCCTACGTCCAGACCCGTTTTCAGGCAGGGGATGAGCTCACAACAACTGGCCTTCCTCTGCCTGCGGACGTGGCTATCCGGGTCCGGGTTGAGCCTGTCCTGACTGGTGTGGCATTGCGTCAATGGGCCATGCGAGGTGACCTGCAGTCTTTTCATGAGGAGACTGCACGTCATCTCGAATGGCTTGTTGACCGCGTCGGCCTACGGGGACAGGTCACCCAGGCCGGATTCCTCCGTTTGATGGGGCTTGCTAGGACCCCCTCCTCACCTGAACCCCCTGTGCGCCAGTCGTCCTCCGTGCCATCTTCCCACCCATCAGTCACCTGGGTGCCCTGTGGAGCTGCCTCTGACGGTGCGGCCAGGCTGGTGGAGGAGGCATCCCTGCCACAGTCGGGAGTCGGACGTCCAGCAGGAGTGGCCACATCAACGACTGCACCCCAGCCAGCGGAGGATGTGCAGGCAGCAGGAGGCAGTGCACAGGCAGAGGCACAGCAGCAGCAGCAACGTGGTGGGAGCCATGATGGCTCGGGGCCTTTGACATCGGAGGGGCAGGCATCGGCCAGAGGGCAGGAGGACCCAGGACGGGAAGTGTCTTCCATGTGGCAGCGGTTGGGCCACGCCATAGATGCGGAGTGGCAGCGGGCGGAAGAGGCACGGCTCACCATTGTCAGGGCGGAGAACTCCATGCGGAGGGCCCTGAGGCGGGCGGAGTGCCTCGAGGCAATCCGCAGGGGGTTGGAAGTGGACACGTCGACGGCCCTGCGGACCCTCGGGGCCATGGAGGAGGACCGCCTCCGGGACATTGAGCAGGAGTTCGATGATGCCCTGGCCCAGGACATCCAAAAGTGAGCCGTCGGACTAGCCCACTGCCCTTGTAAATAGTTCTGTAGTTAGTGTGAGGTTTCCTTTGGTTTTGCATTTTTTTTGGACCTTTTGGACAATGGGCCACATTTTTGTATATAGTTTTTTTTTATTAGGTAGTGTTATTAGATAGGTTTCATTTCTTCTGTTGGGATCATGGACATTCACTGACACCCATTGGGTGTATGTGAGGGACATGTGTTCATTTCCAAACTTGCAATTGGGGTTCTATCATGTTATTGCCATTTCTAAGTGGGTGGATGCAATACTCGGGTGGGTGGTTGGCATTTGGAGGCTGACCATAAGGGCCAGGGATCTAGATTGTGATGACATGTTGGCTGGGGGACATGTGTGGGGGCCTGGTGGAGGGTGCCCCACAGTGCTGGGGGGTGGGGGTGCAGGGGGACATGAGCTGGACATGAGTGGGGGCCTGCTGGCAGGTGCCCCACAGTGCTGGGGGGTGGGGGTGCTGGGGGACATGAGTGGGGGTGCAGGGTAGTCCCCCTGTGGTGTGGGCTGCCCGCAGGGGCCATGGAGGTTGTGGAGCAAACACCTGGGAGGACCCACATGGCCAATTCACGTGTAGTACTCCACGGAACCCCTGATGTACACGTACCCAGCTGAAATAACGTGAGGAACTTCCCGCGCACCCCAGTGATACATGTACCCCGCTTGCCGTGCTGGTACAGGGTTAGCGCAGCCCTTTGCGCTGGATTGGGGATTTTGATGGCTTTTCCCTGCGCAAGGGGCGTTCTTGGGGGCGTAACTGGCGCTGCTGCAGGGTCGCTGTGCCACTGTGCGCCACGGCTGGTTTTGGTGGCTGGAATCCATGAATACGTTGTGCGTGGAAATGTATTTTAGCGCACGCGGCTGGCGCAGGGATTCGCATGCGCACACTGTGTGCCAGCTACGTGCGCCACTTGTGCGCTGAATTCTATGAATTACCCCCCAAAGCTCAGTAGTCCGCCATCAAAGAATTGAAGAGGTGTATGTTGTATAGTATATTCATTTTAACTGAAAAAGTTCACCTCTTTTTATATTTGTTTGGATGTGACCAGTAAAAGGCAACTGCTTGTCTGTTGTCTGTTTACATGTAATATATGTCGATCATTTTTTTCTAATACTTTAAAATGGGGAATATTTTCAGTTAATCTTTATAGTCCATTGTCCAATTCTGCTAGTATTTAATGGATGAAAAAATAATAGTTCTGCACTTGACTGTGCAGGGCAGTTGGTGCTCAGTCCCCAACAGGAGACTTGCATATGTAACAGAGCAAGTGAGTAAGCTAGTGGTAGAACAGTTTTATGTATGAGGGACAACATCTTTGTTAATGGGAGCTTATACCTGAAAAAAAAGAATATACCAATCAGGAATTCATAAGTGTTATAGAGGCAGGCTATAATTTCATAGAGATATGGTTGTCAAGAAATCCAGTTTGGGAAATAATACAGGATAGTAATAATATGTAATTCCCATGTGTAGTTCCTAATATTAAATGGGTTGTTGAACCATTGTTGGGCAAATGCAGTATGACCTAGAGAATTTTTTGTATTATTTCAAGATGGTGAATCCTTCAAAAAATGGGAATTGTCAATTGTTTAATCCTGGCAGCCTATGGTGGACCGTAAATGGCTACCACATGCAATAGTGTCTGGTAGCCGACAGGTAAACATGCCATGTCTTAAAGAGAGGGACGTCATTTCACCAAAATGACAGGGGTAGCAGAAGTGACATCACATGACCCTTGACCTCTAATGACATCACCAGAAGTGATGTCATTTGACCACACCCTGAAGTTACATCACGGGAAGCAATGGGACACAACCTTTCAACCCTTGACAAAACAGAAAGTGGCATCACATAGCACTGTTCCTAAGTAGGCTATGGAAAATATGGTTACAATAGCACTGTAATGTGATAGACATTTCACACAAGAATGGATCACCATATGTATAATTAATATCAATGTATAAAGGCCCATATTACCAAATGACTGTCAATGCAAGCAGACATCCAAGGCCAAATGATAATGATGTGTTATTATACTGCACTTACGCTAAAGCACTTTTTATAGAACAAATATACCTACAATATCACCCAACCTGTGTTGGTACTCATTTATCAACCTCAGAAGGACGAAAGACCGAGTTGGCCTTACCGGGATTCAAGCTGCAGATCACAAACACATTGCAACAGCGAGCACTCAACCCACTGAGCTATCTTACCGGCTATAGCTATCTTACCGGTTATATTAAAATGAGAACTTACATGTCTGAATGTTCTCAAAGACAGAAAGCAAATTGCACTCTGTACTGGATACCATTAAACTGGTAACAGATTTAACAGCATGCCAGTTCTTCTGCATGTCTGGTGCAAAGCTGGCCACATGGCAAGCCTGCGTGGATCTACTTTCTGGCTTCAGATGTTGGAAAACACATACCATTGGGAGGGTTCATAACTGTGTATTAGATAATTTAGAGTAGCGCAGGCAAAGCAGCACACTCACACAGCATCCTGTACTCTGGGCACTCGTTACCTCATACATACGAACATCCTGAACAGCATGCCAGGAAGATAGGAAAGATACAATAATTACAACAAAGCATTAATTGCAGCACAATGAAATCAGGGGACACATTATCTGCTATGGTCAAACATTTCTACCCTTTACACAAGCTTTTATGCACAAGGATTTTGTCAAGTAACTGAGGACACCGATATGGAGTGGCTTATGATGATTGTAATAGAGACAACAGCAGAAAAAAAACATGCTATATCTGCAACTTGCGAAAAGCAAAATGGATGCTTATTCTACTCTAAATGCTTCTTGTAAGTTTTTGTCTGCATTGTGCATTGTAAATGTGAAGTGTTTAAGAACAGACTAAATCAGTGACTCAGTCCCTGAACAGTGCCTGAAATAAACTTTAATGAGTCTAGCAAACATTGTATGGAATTCCAGAAAGGCAAATTATTTGTTATTCCTATTTTTATTATTTAGGGTCATTGCTCAAAGTGTTACACTTGTGGAAACCCCTGTTTTTTATAAGAGGCCTGAACATGAAAGCCAGCCACTCCAGAAAGAAATAGCCACATGGCACTGGCCACAACCCAGGAGCTTCTATTTAAAATAAATCTTTTTTTAGGGTACCAAGGGAGAGCACAGGGGTCACAGGTGTGACCCCTGGTGACCTCAAAATTACGTCCCTGCTTACAGAGTAAGCACAGGTAAGCAAGTTTTGAATTATTAAATATCCATAAGAGGGATTTCATTTAGATTAAAGGAAGCTTTCAATCAGATACAAAAACATACCAAATAGTGATTGACATTGTCAATGCCTAAATAGGAGTTGAATTAAAAATTCACAGAGAACTAATGTTTTCCGGAACATTTATTTGAGAAAGAGTACTGCTCAATTTGTAAATCACGGCAGTAAATATGAACATGGAACAGAATTAACAGATCTAAAGACTGATGATATATAGAGACATTTCTTCTACATCACATGCTGCATTAAGCATGGAAGAGAGGTGAGTTGACCATGAACAATTATTTGATTACCTGTATCTAACAGGATGTTGTGAGAAACCAGAGCGTGTCTCCCCAGGGACCTCTCTCTTGGGTGGCCAGGGCACGGCCATTGCCTTTCCATCCCGTCCCTGGGGATGGACCAGTGCGGGAGGATCACCAGGGTGAGGGTTCTTCCGGCAATGTGGGTGAGGCAGCCGATGGTGATACGCGGTATTCCCCCCTTTTTTGTTCATTTAACCCATCCTATTTTTTAGGATTCTCTGAGGTCCAACCCCCCCTTTTTACACAAACACTGGGCCAAGGAAGAGGGTGACTGAGAGTAACAAGACTAACTATCTTACATCGTACTGGACATGTCCCATTAATCGGTTCAAGCCAAGTCAGGCACTTGTCTTTAAGTGAATACACCTGATACCAATTAGCTCTCCCCACATGGATAAAAAGCAGAACCTAGAAACACACTCTGGGCAAGGCAGAACACAAGTATGAGCAGCAATTCAGGAGCAAATGCAAACCTACTGAAGCAGAGTGATGGACCAAGGGACGAGAGCAGTGGGTATAAAACCCCAAGTGTTCCCTACTGGAGGACGTTGCCTCCGACAGGCTGCGAAAGACAGTTGGAGGAGGCCACATCCAACATTATAAGGCTGGATTTAGTTTCAAGGATGCCAGTGACCCTCCAGAGTGAATGGGAGAGTTGGGGAGGCCTGATCCCGACATAGGAGGGGCCTATGTGAACTTTGTTGTGAGAGGTCTGAGCCCGACAGAGTGGGCCGCACTTGAACTGTGTATTGAAGAGGTCTGAGCCTGACAGAGGGGGGCCAGCATGGACATTTTGGTGGAACATTATTTAGAAGTCTGGAAAGTGAGACTTTGATTTGGAAGGCCAGGCATGCCTCGATCCATGTTTTGGAAATGTTTATTGTGTTGAAAACCCAAGCTTGCCTACAGGGACCACCTTACTCTGTGTGGTCTAATGTGGGGAGGAGAGCTGATTCAGCCACATTTATTCTTTTGAACACTGATTTTTCATTTACATACATTTCTCTTTTATACACTTTTTGAACAAGCGATAGGGCAGGCATTAGACTGTTTTGTTTATCGTTTGGTGGTTGAGACTACTCCCACCTTAGTTATAGGGCAACATAGAAGTTTTTCCAATGCCAGAAACTTCAAGAAAGGTTTTTCAAATTGTACCTAGTGTGTCTGTGTGATACTTGTGATGCCATGCGTCCCCTACAATATCAAGAAACAGGAAAAATAAAGAACATATTATTTTGCAGATTCTAATGGCAGAACGGGATAATTATGGAGACAATACAATATCGTAGTAGGATGGGATAAAAAGATGTACATGGAATAGTTATGAGAAATACATTAATGATTTAAAGTATGAGGAACGATTTGATGCCACAATTTCGTAATTCTACCTTTACGGGATCAGATTGAATCCAGTTTGCTGATGAACTGGCGAATTTTCTCAAGAAGGGAATGTGTAAAATAGTATGTCCAACTGATTTCTCAAACAGTATGATCTCCTGTTTTTGATTGGCATATGCTTAAACATAATAAGGATCTCAAGCATTTTCTGCATATAGGATTGACAAACTGAAATAGCCTGGAAACTGGATGAATATTTATAAGAAGGGATTTGTCATACAGAAATACAGAAACATAATTGACAGTACTGAGTGCAAGAAGTGATCTCATTTTCACTACGTCAAATCTGGAGTTTTATTCGAGCGACTACAATATTTAGATTTTCTTTGCCTAAATCACGCTCTGATTTATAAAGTACTTGGTAATATTCCCAAATGCCCTTTGTGCTTCTCTTGTTCTACACCACCAAAATTCATATTTAAAAGCATTTGTGCTCTTTTTACTCTCATTGATTAATCACACAAGTAAGCAGCCATTTCTTTTTAATTCCTTTTTTTGTAGAATTTGCCCTTGGCCCTTTGCAGAAAAAGTTGTACAATATTTTTGACTAATTAATTAAGCTCTATTTTAGCCAGCAAAATCTATCTTAACTAAAATGATGTTAAGCAAGGCCCTCCCTTCATCTTGAACACTTTTGATTTATTTTTAGCAGAGGCAGGTGGTGAATTACTTCAATGGAGTGTCACAAATATTCCCTATTAATTAGCATGAGCGTCCAAGCATAGCGATGGAGCACAAACAGTGCAAGAGTTATTCAGGGGGTTTTTCCCCATTAATATTTTTAAAATATAAGATTAACATAGTGGATTGTACAATACAGGTTTGCTGAACAATTGGAGAAAAGCCATACAATCATTTAAATCGGGAAAAACATACAATGATCTTATAGCTGTCAGATCTCCAATGGGAACACTTTTTTGCCGTTTGGCCTACCCACATGAGCAGCGTTCGCGGTTCTTCTCCTTTCAGCATGAAACTAAGTGATCTACCTTCTTCGATTCATGCACCGCTTCCAGTCGAACCAATCAATCTGGCTATCTCCGTAGATTCTGCCCATCTTGCTTCCATCAAATATTTACTGCCTGGGACACCCTCAGTTCAAGTAGAGACCCCTCAAGATCTTGTGACAAGTTGGGGTACAGGTTCAAGCCTCGCTGGGTGGTTGCTCCACTTAGTTTACCAGTTGGACACAGCAGTTTTTGCATACCAAGTATGGTTACATCTTCTTCCTGATGAAGACGTTGTTAAAACCAACACCCCACGTCGAAACTGGTTGAAAAAAAAAAACCAAATGGATGTGATCCTTTCTGTTGTGATCCACCTTTATGATAGATTGTGTTTTAATGATTTCTATTGTGTTCTCTATAAATACTAAAATAATGAGTGTAGTTGTGAGGAGAAGTCATGAATTTTTCTCCTCATATGTCTATAGTTTCTTTTTTGTCTTTTAGCAATTTGGATGAATGTCACTGATTCTCGAGTTGTGATTGAATGTTGCACTATGAATGGCAAGTGTGGTTGACTCTTTTTAGCCTATTTTAGACAAATAATGTTGCTATCCTGCTGTGTTTTGTAATTATGAAGTGTTTAATAGTTTGTGATTGATTCACTATTTTTTTATCATTTAAAAATAAATTTTGATACGTCATCATAAATACATCCTCTGAAAAAAAATTCTGGTTTTGAAGGTCTCCAAAGGGGAGCAGGAGCATTTTTAACTGCATTTTAGGATAAGCGTGTCGACAATATATGCCCTCATTAGCACTTTAAGTACATGTTCATAGAAGCTTTGCCCATTTACACAGTAGAATTAAATGCTCATGAAGGCTTAAACCAATAAGATTAGTACTACTAATATAGGAAAACACTTGTGATATGTGTCTCCAATAAAGCCATTACTGCTATTATAAGTAACCACTCATGGTTAGGGTTGATGGCTGTGTTCTGTGAGGTCAAAAGATCTGCTGTAGATGCAAACAAAAGTTTTGTCCAGTTAGGCCAGTATTTATACTTTAAGAACATATTCAGGATGGGTTTCCCCAACAAGGCCAGTACTGCCAATGTAATAACTGCCAGAGTCAGCATCAATAATCCACAGACAAACATGTCAGATGTAAGGTGTTCTATTGAAGTTTGAAATAACTGGTCTGGGAGGACTGGGAAATGTGAAAATATGGGGGTCACTACAGCTCTCTCGACCTCCCTGTGGGCTCTCTTCACCCTAGCCCAGGCATCCAGGACATCCCCCGAATCTTCATGATGTACTTTAATGCAAGGCACCCTTACTATCTTGACAGGGAAACCTAAAGGCTGTGGCATTTTCTATCTATCTTCCTTTGGGAATTTCTAAGGAATACTTCTGGTATGTTGGATTGCCCAATATCACTGGGTTTTTCTCTTCCAGACAATCCCCTTCTCACTCTCTTTCTTGCTCTCAAAGACTCTATCTCTCTCTCTCTATCTCTACTATCCTTCCTCTCTGATCTTCCTTGTCTCCCTCTCTCTCTCTCCACCTGTACCCCTCTCCTACTCCTCTCACTTCTTCCCTTCCCTCGCTCCTTCTATCTGCTCCCTTTCCTTTCCCCTCTCGTCTGTTAACCTTGAACTCAGGGTTTTGGATAATATACTGAAGTTGGAGCATTTTATTCCCTATTTTTTAAGTTAGGAGTAAAGCTATTTTTATGGAGTAAAAATGTAAATCCCTATTCCCAGTGAAAGTATATGAGGTGAGGAAAACTGTATTTTAATACTACAACTCATGCAATTTTGCATTCCATAATGCTTTGTTCCTAGTAATTCATACAAATTATAATGTTGATTTTTATCGTATAAATCCTATTGACATCAGGCAGTAATAACAGTAGTAGCAATCCTTCCTATGGAACTGATCTGCTGGTACCACTGATTGGAATGTATCTGAGGAGGAGGGTGGGTTCTAAGCTGGGGGAAGGATCCTATGGGTGCTTTGATTTTTCTTTGTGTTAAAAGTATATTTTACCCCCAATTTTATTTTTTGGGGAAACTTTGCCTGCTTTAACTTAAGTGCTTGGGTGGGCGGAGCCTTAAGGATTCCTTCTGGGAATTCAGGATGAACAAACTTGCCCTTTGCACTTAGGGAGCAAAATAGGCTTTAATGCCACATATCTTTTTAGATGTATGTTTGCACTATTTACACCTATCTTCTTCCCCTGTCTCCTTCCACACTCCCTTTATCTCTACCTGCCTTCATTTCTCTCCAAATCTTTTTCCCCTCTCTATACACCCTACTCTCCCTTTCTTCTCGCCTCTCCCTCACACTACTCTCAATCCCCTAGCTACACCTCTATGTCCTAATTTTATCACACCATCTCTGCCTATCCCACCAACTTTCCCACTCCTGCTCCACTCTATTCTCACCACTACCCCCACTACCAGCTTGCAAACTTTCCATGCCTCCTACCATAAACTCTCTTTATCACTCACATTTTACAACTCCCTCATTACACTAAACCCAAATGGTACCACTCTGTCCTACACACAATACCTGATCTATGCTCTCTCCTTCCAATTTGGTTTGCAGAGTATGTCTGTGTCTCTTCTGCTCCCTCACGGTCTTTTCCTTCTCAGTTCATCTTCTGTTGCCTAACCATATGCATGGGGTCTTTCTGGGGTTGACAGCTCTGCCTTTGGGTGTCTCATCTCTGTTTGGAAAGAATAATCCCAGTCCATTGCATGTCTGTACTCAATTCCATTTCCCTGGCTCCACTCTATGTTTCCTTGGTTGCGCCCAAGCCAAGTGCATTCTGGTAGTTCCTTCCTAAAAAAGACAAAAGGGAACACTGGACAGAAAATAGGCTCAGAGGCATTGGAGTCCCCGAAGGCATATACAATGCACACTAAGGTGGTGTCAGGGACAGGGCACTCTAACCCTGTCCCTGGTGGACATTCGGCTCTGGCATACACATTGGTAGGCCACCCACTCCAAGTCATGAGGGGTCTCAATTCCCCCCTGATAGGGTCACGATCCTGTACAGTGTACACACACACACACATTCATGAAGATAATCTAGATACTGCTACTGTAAGTATACACTGTACTTGTCAAATCAGACCATTAATGATACAGTCATTCTGCCACTGTAAAAAAAGAAAATGAAAAACACACTCACACTTTCCCCAAGGAATGCCAGTAATGGTAATTTATTTGCTCATCATCATGTCTTTGCCCAGTAATCCCAATAAGGGATATACTGCTACTGTAATGACACAGTCATGATATGTATGTCCAATCATGCCCATACTGCTACTGTGTGTATACAAATATGATGGATATATCCAATCCTGACTGGCCTGGTACTGTATGTTCAGACTCATAATGGCGTTATCAAATTAGAGCAGTACTGTTACTGTAATCACACACTCATGATGGGATTGTCCAATTTGGTCGGTGCAATTTATGTAAGCAATTGTTACTAGGTTCAAAGCATGCAATTTGAACATAAGTAAATGTTCTCATTGAATTTGCTGAGCTCTTCAACAATCACTTTCAGACAGACTTGTAAATCACAATCTATCCTGGGCTGTGCTTTGTGGATACTTCCTCCCACTCCACCCCACCTTCCCCCTCACGTCTTTCACTGGCCCTCCTTGCCCAGCATGCAGTACTGTACTGCCACTCTTGTAGGCACACACAATGCTATAATGATGATGCACACACGCATGTACCCACACACGCACGTACCTTCACAAGCAGACGCATTTAGATGCACACAAAGGCAAATACAAAATTACTTGTATGCATGCAAACACAACCATTTGTTCTCCTTTTTAGTTCTGGCTAATAGGTGGCGCTGAAAGCGCTACCTTTAAGCTGAAACTATTGTCATTAACATAAGAGCTTTAATATAAGAGCTTCAAATAGGGTATTTTAATGAGGGTCTGTAACGCTTTTCAATGGAGATGACATATTAGAATGAATACATGTTTGGATATGTGTCCACATATTTAATACCCATTTGTAACTTAAATCTATGTGATTTTCACCCATTCCCACCCATCTCCAACCAAAATCACACCCTTTTGCACTCGTTCCATGCATTTGTATTGTGTGCAGAATGTGGCAGTCATTTTTACTTCCAAAATGGCAGTCACTATTGTCATGACTCGCCATCTACGCCCCTTCTGGACTTCCTGGTCCATGAGGCACCGTACCGCTGGAGCCATAGAACTTCTCAACATGGCCGGCACATCAGCCACGCTGCGCTCTAGCGTTTACGCCGGAGCCATGGATCCCTAGAAAAAGGACACGCCCCCACGGCGCTCTGGGTCTCAATGCTCCTTTTCGAGTTTGCAGTGTACTCACTGCTCCCATCCCTTCCTCGCATCATTGTTCCGATACCATCCATATTTACCTTCCTTCAATCCTGGATTATTGAAGTGACCTACTTCTTTCCACCGAGGCCGTTCCGCTCATTCCTTCCTGGGTTCCCCTTCCCTTGCTCCCGCGCTCGTAACTCCATTGCTATACTTGCGAGTAGTGTTTCCCTTCCTGGTTCCGTGCTTACTCCCGGACATTGACTGCTCTTACCATCCTGGAAGCTGGAACTCTTCCTCTGAGTCCATTCTCGTTCCACGCTGGATACGGAGGACCACCGGCCTTACCTGTGCAAGTCCCGGACATCTCGGAGAATAGAGAAATCTATAAAGAAGAAAGCCACAAAGGACAAACAGCTAAGACCGGGGGTAGAGTGTGACAACTATATGTTAATGGTTCAAAAAAGTTATTTGACTAGTTTTTTTGCTTTAAAAAATACATACCAGTGTTTTTAAGTTATGTAATATATGTTTATGGAATTTACATTCAAAGTGAACATCTTACTGTTATAGATATGTTTTGTTCCAACATGTCTCTGAACATGTCCATGTATTTGCTTCTGATTGAAGCAGTACCTGATTGGTTGTGCAGAAAGTTGGTGATGTCAGCTTTGAAAGGAGAGGCTAGCATTTGGCAGTGAAAATAAGTTAAGTGGAAATAAAATGCATTTGCTAAACTTTCATTAGAGAGCTGTTTATAAATTGTGGTACAAGATGGCTATTTTGTGACAAATGACCCATTATTGAAGTAAACATCTTTCTCTGGAAGATGAAATGCTTACAGCAGGTTACTGCTATTAAACTGCAGCACTATGAATCATTAAGTGTATGGCTGTGAGCACTGTTTAAAAATAAGCTGTCTTTGCTTTTCTGCTATTTTAATTCACTTGTACAGTCTGAGAAAAGTATTGTAATTAAAATGAACAACCATCAGAAAGCCAGATGCTCATTTATCTTTGGTGAACTGCAAGTTCAGCCTTGGTGAATATTTAGTCTAAATGTGCATAGCATATATCTTTGCAGTTGTAGCCCCAACTACAAATTCACATTTCACATAACCAGCCAAAAACCCTGCAAAGGTTGTAAAATGCGCTGGTTTTGGGACCCCTCCCGAACTTTGTTAGATAACAACAGTGCTTGGAGTTGCAGGCTTGGCCCTGGTCCTGAATACATGTGATGAAAAACCTGTTGTTTTGTGAACTAGAATGAGGTGCCACGCTCAGGTTTGGTTACACACCAAATAGGCAGATGTCTCGGTAACCAGACACCCAGCTCCATGGAGGTTGGTTTGAGTTTCGGGCTGAGGAAGTCAAAGAAGCTTTTTGTCGGCAAACACGCAGTTGTCTTGCCAGCAGTGTACCTACTGGCTGGCAGGAAAATCAGACAACCAGTGCAAATATAAAACATGTCTGCAGCCCTCTCCCTCCTTAACTTGGGGAGAGAGAGCAGGGATTAATTGGCTGCGTACAGTTCTCTCCAGTAAATTGCCTTGATGGAATCTGGTGAGGTTTGAGAAGTTCTTTATCAAACAAATCTCAATGTCAGTCAATGGAAAATAAATAAATGTCCAAAACTCAAGCAAAACGGGTGGGTAGCTCTGTGGAAACACGCTCACCTTGTGTCCATGACACGATATAGGTTTGATCTCCATCCAAGCACCTAAAATCTGCATGAGTCTGGCATTAAGCATTGTATAAAACACCAATAATAACAGTAAACATCTTGCATGACAGGGAACGCACTTTATACTAACCCCTAATATTTTCTGCTGGTTAGGATCTGGCATTACAAAAGATGTGATGGCTGGAAGGTTTATAATAAATCTTAACCTTTGCATTGTTTTGGGATCTAGCATTACAACCGCAACATAGATTACCGCAGCTGGTTTTATTGTAGCCCAGTGCTAATATTCTGTACTTTCTATGCTTAGGCCTATATCTAGTGGAGCACAAATGGATAGAAATTGGTAGCTAGCAAATGTGAACAACTACACATCCACCCTAGTGATGTCAGTATTGCTTTCTGTGTGTGTCCTAATAGCAAATGGGTGCTTTTGCTGTCAAATTAATGGAAAAGGGTTTAGTTAACTGTGCCCAGAATTATGTGTCAATGCAATGCTAATCAATTATACTGTCCACATCACAGATAGTAAATATATAAAGTTTCTGGCAACGGGGGAGGACATTTCATGTTGGAGCTGTCATAAACGGGCAACACTTGGACTTCTAAGGATAACCTTTACATGTGATGGCTGTACGGGCCCATGATGGCACTTGAGGCTGCACTTACCTTGCTTATGTTAATCTTTTATACAGCTGGCATTAGCAGCACTGGTATGTGCGGGTTTATATTTTAGCATATGGTGAATATATCAGTCATAGCATTATGAAGATATTGTACCCTATATTGCCATTCGCCAGTACTTGTTTTGTTTGGCATTTGATAAGTACTTTAATAATCATTGATATTAATGTTTTGATATTTGTTGTTCTTTAGTCACAGCATTACGTTTTACTGGACCACCTGGGGACCTGTAGCTTGGCTTGACAGCCAAAACGTATTTGTCTTGCCAATGCTTGTATTATATAGCACTTACTACATAGAAAATAAGATGTGTGCCATTTTCCCTGACAAGGAAGGCAGTGCAGTGCGTTTTAGTGAAGCACAAGTAGAATTTGTGTTGACTTTATTGCTTCAAAGGGTCTTGGTGTAGGATTAGATTTGGTTGATTTTTCAGCTTCATAGATGTAATACTTAGGTATGCTGCCTTCAAGTGGACTTGCCATATAAAGAGGTAATTTTTCAAATTCAGGCATGTCTTTATAAATGGAGCAATCAGCGTGTTTAAGAGAGAAAGGCAAGTACCTTTCTTCCGTGCCCATAACTCCTGAAACTGCATCTGTATTGCACTCTGAAAGGTGGTTTATGGCCGAAAGAAATATTCCATGCAAGCTTTTCTCTTTCCAAAGCATTGAGTTTTAGATAGTTAACAGACAGCAGTACAGTCTACTTAACTAATCTGAACTGTAAATTGTCCCACCTATTTTATCACCTGCAACTGGGTCTCGGTAGCTCCCACTCTCAAAACTAAGTGTTTTATCCTTATCAGGCCGTTACCTAGGTCTCTTAAAGCTGCAATGTCCCACCAGCCAGTGCTGATGGGTTTGAGTGCAGAAAATGTCTTCTATGAGGGACACGTTTGGTACCAGCTTATGCAGACTTCCGAGCCCGGGGACATAGCCATCGCTAGCCCTGCTAAGATCCTGGTGAGCAAAATGGCCAGTGTTTATTGAAATATACTGTGAAGATCAATGATGTAATCATCGGATGGCTGGCATATGCTCATGATCTCATTTTGTTAGATTATACACCCACAGGTCTTCAGCAAATGCTAGATGCCCTTGGCAACTATTGTGCTGACAACGGTCTACAGATTAATATTGATAAGAGTAAAGTGATGGTTTTCACAAAAAAAACATAGACCAAAAAAATGTGTGTGGAAACTCAATGGCAAAACAGTGGAACAGGTCAACTCCTATAAATACTTAGGAATCATTTTCGACGACTGATTTACATGGAATGCCCACTGGGTCTCTCCGCAGGCCCGGTGCATGATCGCGACTAATGCCTTGGCATATTTATCGGTAGAAACAGTGGTTACTCAATATCAGCAGTACTGACCATATATACAGCAAAAATAAGAGCAATATTACTGTATGCTATTATCATCTTGGGCCACAGCCTCATTAAGTTGGTGGAGCATTTTGAAGATTGTCTGTTACGGAAACTGCTCCGCCTACCTTTTAATGTAAGTGTGGAGTATCTTTACCTCGAATTTGATCTTCTGGGGATGCCATATGTATTCATTAATCATTGTGTGACAAACTTTGAGAAGCTAAATAGATTGGAAACTGATACAATTATAGTACCATTTGTAGCCGCATTCATGAGACTTGAGGGTAAAGCCTCGTTTGGTATCATGAGCTAACTAAAAACGTTACACACTAAGTGGGCGGATGTATTCTTAACCCATAGCAAAATGTGTATATTTACTATGAAATCAACTCTAAAAAGAGTATTGAAAGAAGTTGCTACGAACAACAGCTCACTAACCTTGCCACTAAATCTCACAGTTGCATTTATTATAATAGATGTTCCCTGCCGGCCTATGTCAAGGCTTATCCAAGTATGCACACTGTCCGGTTATACCTACTACTGAAATTTAACACATCTGAGGCACTCGAAACAAAAGGTGCCCAATTAGGATTACCATGTGCTGAGCAAATGTGTCGTCTGTGTGGTAATGACACCACTGAGATGCTGTACCATGTATTGATTGCGTGTGATAGATTGTTGTATGACTTCAGTGCAGTGCATGCAATCAATTCGAAATGGAAGCATTATGGTCACATTTCATGAGCGACAATGACATAAATTTGATATATTTTATGGTTGCTTTTTATAAAAGGATTGTACTAATCTTACGTTGTGTTGACTGATTTTATCATGCAAAATATTGTACTGTATGGAATATAATTAGATGAGAGATGTGATTAGTTTTAATCTGGTTTTAATATTAATATTGGTGTAATTGTACTAATTGTGTTATACAAAGCATTTGTTTGGCTATATGTGTATAATGAAACTTGAAACGTGAAATATTGTAGAAGTACAGTTAATTGATATAAATTGCAACAATAACCATTATTATGAAAATGAATGTTTTATAACTGGAATGTAAGAGACAATGCACCTTCAATTTGAACATTCCTCTTATGGTGGAAATCAAGTTATACAACTGATAATGCAATATAGCAAGTGACACGTCTATAGAGAGAACAGATACAAGAGGAAGGGAAAGACCCATACAAACAACAAATTGTGGGCAGGCTTCTCCTCAAACTCTCACTAAGGGAACACATTACTCTAGCGCTAAAGATGCTACATTGGCTGCTAGTTCAAAATAAATTACATTCAAAACAATGTCCATAACACACAGAGCAATCCATGGGCAATAATCAAAATTTATACAAAAGAAAAACACCATTTAGCAGTCAACCAGAACACTCAGATCTAGCAACGATAGCTGCCTGGAACCTAAACCATACATGAGGAACAAAACTTGGTGGATCAGCATTCCCTTGCCTAGCCGCTAAACTTTGGAACTCCTCCCAAGAGAAATACAAACCATGAAGGACCATCTAAAATTCTGAACATTCCTAAAATCCTGTCTCTTCAATTCAGAACTGGATGAAAACATATGAGCAACAGCCACACCGCACGGAATGAACACACAAATGGCAAGATGGGGACTAGCCTAGACCGCGATGATGTGTAGGAAAGTGGAGATGCATCCGGGTGGAAGGGATGCTCAAGTGCACCTTTTCCCATTGTGAACTGTACTAGATACAGTGGAGAGACATGGGACTGACCTGGGTTGAACCATAGGCGGAGGGCAATGGAATTGAAGTGGGGTGAGTGGCAAAGGAGCAGATGGACCAATGGGCCTGGGGAGCTCAGGGGTGCAGGGAAGGTGTCCCCCCGGCCTCAGGGGGCCCAGATAGGCAATGTTGACTTCTCACTGGGGTGTTCCATGTGACGGAGTGATGTGGACATCGATTGGTCTGAACACAAGGGCATATAGAATGTATCACCACTGAACAGCCCTGCTGGTGACCCACTCCTTTGCACAAAAACCTAGCGCACCACAATGCATGACACTGGCAGGGATGTGTACCGGAGATGGCCAAGGCTAGGAGAACAATGGGGTATCGCCACTAACCATCCCCACTAAAAATACTCATCCCTCGTCTTACAACTCTCAAATTCCAGACTAAATACAACTGTACCTCAACAGCACAGCAAACCGCACGTACTCCACTACAATGCAACAATAAACCAAACCACACATAGCCTCACACAACAGCACATGATAACTACTGACTGAAAAGTCACACCTATGCTCAGTGAATGGTGTAAACCGAGCTGAAGCTGCCAACATCACATCACAGCTCTCATGCTTTTTTCCCGCTCAGTCCTACCAACTCACCCACCCCACACCTTACCCTCTTGCTTTCCAAATTTGCCATAGCACCAGGAGCCAATTCAGGTGGTGATAGTGTGTACTATAAATATCCTTTAACTTAACACAGATCATTCATGGTCGTATGTGATGACTTTGTTAAACTGTTCTACTATCAGTCCTGATATCTTAACGTACAAAAAGGGGGTATTCAATTGTATTGTATCAATCCCAATATTTTCAAGAAGGGAAACTCTAACCCCACCCACCCTATCCCTACTCTCTCTGGCACACCCACCCACCATGCCACTACTCTACCCCCCCATCCACACTGCACCAACTCTCTCTACCCCACCCATGATACTGTACCACCACTCTCTCTACCCAATTACCAACCCACCATACCCCCACTCTCTCGACCCCCACCCACCCTACCCCAACTGTCTTGAACCCTAGCCACCCACCCTATCAACTCTGTCTGCCCCAACCACTCACCATAGCCACACTCACCCTACACCCACTCTCCCAAGCGCCACCAACCCTAACCCACTCTCTCAACCCCGACCCACCCCATCCCCACTCTCTCTACCACTGCCCACCCAATGCTCAGTATAACCCACTCACCCACCTGACCCTCACTCTCTACCACATCTCATCCTTCCTCTCACACACTTGATTTATTTCTTACCCTGTCACTCTCAACCTTTCTCACTCATATTTCCTCTTGCTCATCATTGATGGCACACTCTCTTAATAATGTCCTGCCTTGCTCTATTCTCCATCCTTTTCCTTCTCTTGCACACCCACACCCCTTATTGCATCCTCCTTTAAAACGTTGCACTCACCTCCTCTCATTCTGGTGCCTATAAATGCATAATGCAAAGAAAAACAGTAAACGCCAAAACTAATGCATTGCCAATGATTGTTTAACTTACCTCCACTCACACAACTGCATCGACTCCATGCCTGATGCTCTTCTCTCAGACGGCCTGCCACTGTGCACTCACCATGCAGGAAACAGGAAGTATTCAGAGGTGTCACTAACAATCACACCTCTCAATGGGCCCTGGTTCTTGCAGTCCATTAGCCCCAGAATTCTAATGTATGTGTCATATCAATAGGGATCAGATGCACAGAATACCCCCGCTTTATCCTAATGGCCAGCCATAATTCCACCAGAATGTCCACTGAGCCATGCAAGTCCAGTAAAACACACAACCACCCACCTTGCATGACCCATTTTGCCATTGCTGAGACACACACAACCACACAAAGGGAAACCAGGTTTCTCTCACAACACAGGATGAAATAGGAGCTTTACTGTATGCTAATTTCCTGTGTTATAAGTTCACACTCCTCCCTGGCAACTACCAAACATGTGGGAAATGTGTAAGAAAATGTGTTGAAGTGTAGTGGGTCCAGTCAATGCAATTTGTAGCAACCTCTACTCTCAGTCTCTATTTCTTAATCGTGACCTGAAGCCTAGTGTTAGTGTTTCAGAGGATCCTTTGCTTGCTAGAGATGTATGTTTTTCTTACTGCCCATGCCCTTTCTCGTCCTTAGCGGGCATTTCACCATAATCTGCCCTTGAGCTGGTCTCACTTTCTCCTGCTTTGTGTCCCGGAGACTTCTGTCCAGATGTCTTAAGATTTGGTCCTCTTGTGTCTTTGGTCATTCCAGAGAACCATCTGCCAGTGGGTTCAAAACCCAGGTGTACTTTACCTTCCGCCTCATAATTTCTTTCCATGGTTCCATGAATGCTAGTATTTTGAAGTTCATTCCTTTTGTTGTGTCCTGGAAAAATTGGATTAGTATGTATTTCCATGTTATCTTTCTGGATTTCTGCAGCCCTTCATCATCATCATCACAGATTTAGAAACGTGTAACTGGAATTCCTAGGGCTTTCTGTCTCTGACCAAATTACACTTCATTCACTGCTGATCGGATCATTATTCTCCCCTACATATTTGAATTACCAACATTAAAAAATATATTTTATAAACTGTGGTAAAGCAGATTTGTGGGAAGTGCTACTTTTCACTGAACCTAGGTTCATACTGGTGTGAGAAAGAGGAATTAAAACGCAAACCCACTGCATAGCATCGCATATGAGTCAACATTAATGTTGTGCCAACTGAGAAGCTCAATATTATAATTTTAAATCACTTCACAATCGATTAAAATATTGTTCAGGGATTGGCCACCAGGGGGCGCACAGATGAACGTGCTCACTGTGTAAGCTCTGTCGCAAGGTTCCGAACAGTGACTTGAGCCCCTGCTGTGAGACCCCCCATCTGACAAAAAGCAAGAACTGGATATGGGAAGGTGCCCCCACCGACAGGCAAAACCGTGAGGAAAAACGGATACGGGATCGCCTACATTTCTGTCGTCCCTCCTGCACAACAAAGGCTGGGCCCAGCCTGTCACCATGATGAAAGCGGCGGCTTATATGACCACAGAGCTATCCATACTGGGATAGCGGTGCCACAATGGTGGATCGCCCAATATGTGCAGGAAAAGAAGGAAAGGAGCAGTGTAGCCCCGGCTTCCTCGGTCTTCGGAGTGAGGCAGTAATTTACTGGACCATGGAGCCGCGACAAACGCATCTCACGTGAAAGCCACCCCCGGCCCACTTTACTCGACACTCCTGAGGAGACCCTGTCGCCTCGTGGCCCATAGAGCGGAGGCACCCCCGGTGAAGGAACACTGTCCTGCGAGTGCGGCGCCCAGCAGTGTGGTCCTCCAGACAGCTGGCGAGGGGAGTAGAAGGATACCACCGGATGGGACTGGAGTGGACCGGGGCAGCACCCATGGATATAAAACACATACGTACCTCTGCATGTTAGGAGGGTAAGCCCCAAGGACCTGGGCGAAGATGCCAAAATAACAACTCATCTAACGGCACCTCCGATGAGACGCAGCTCCATCCAGACCACGGCAACCCCCATTGCTGCCTGCCGCCACCCTGTTGACTGTTCCCCACTTCAAAGCAAAGGTGCCTCAATGAAATGGGACGCATATCAAGGAGGAGATCGGCCCAAACCTAGGACAGCGGATCACCAGGGCCTACAGTGCACTTAAACACACACAAGAGGACTGCTCGTTGACAAGCTGTGCTCCCTGCCCATACCTCTGGGGCAAGACAAAGAAGGGGACTCCCCGGACCGTGAAGCAGAATGGAGTGATCGTGCTAATTGACTTCACGTGAATCCCCTGCAATGTGCAACACTCGCTCGGGCGCGTAAGAGGGCCCAGAGAAGGCACAGGTGGGTGAAAGGAATGAATAAGCGGTCCCCTGCAGCCTATTGAGATCGGACTCGAACCGGACATCAGGCCTGACCCGCCTTGCCCCGAGCACTGATAGCGCCCAAAGAACCAGGTGGCCACCAACCCCATCTAGCATCAGGCACGGGGCACCCCTGCAAAACATCAAACGTAATTGAACGTATTCACCCCTGGTCTGGCACCTAGCAGGCACACATCAGTGGGGAGATATTTTGAAGCCCAAAGGAAGCACAGCAATACGGGGCAACAGTAACATTTCAGAGCAGAGGTGCCAGGAAAAGTATTTGCCCTGAGACTGCTTTGAAATCAATAGACCTTTTACCTTCCATGTACAGGAGAACACAACAGTATCTTCTCCATTCTATATTATATGATTGCTGAGGGACTGTCATCGTCATCGGGCCAAGAACACAGACGGGGCCGAGATGGACACAGTCCTGGCGCCTTTGGTGCCAGGCTCATTTGACCATAAACATAGACGGGGCCCAGATGGACACAGTCCTGGCGCCTTTGGTGCCAGGCTCATAAATAACAGTCAACAAGAACATTTATTCAGGACAAAATGCTTTTATTACAAGCACAGCACCTACTTCTGGGTACAAGGTGCATTTAACATGGGAACTTTCATCACTTAAAGCAGCCCCACGTGTACTCTGGGGTGGGGCTGCTATTACTGGTTCACCTTGCATGAGCTGACTCACTAGGAGTGGCAGGGTGTGGCAAGCAAGCCAGGCCTAGTGGACGTGCCCACGAACACAGCTATATAAACTGCTCGAATGCACGAGGCAGACAATTTGCGTTATTCTGCACATCCATGCAGCGTAATGCTCATCGCCGCCTGGAATTAAAACTTACCTTGGAAATCCTGCTTCCTGCTTCTATACTTACCAATGGGGAATCTGATCTCACCTGTGCGTGTCTTCTTCAAACCTTCTGGGATGCCATCATCTTCATCTTGGCACTGCAGCTTACCTTCAAACCTTCTGGAGCGCTGAGCTCTTCATCCAGGGGCCGCAGCTCATCTTCACAGCTTCGAGGACATTGAAACCTCCTTCTTGGCACCGCAGCATTACGCGCTTCGTCCGTGACAACAGCACATGCAAATAAAAGCAAAAGGCAAGGTTAGACATTAAAAAGACATTAAGTTTAAGGTCGCGCCCCACCACATGTCACGCTTTTCCTTAAACCATCACTCACCTGTTGTTAGACATTGCGGTTCCATCTATCTTCTTCCTGGCCACGTTCCACACCTCCACAGTTGCCGTTGAGCAGCAATTCCATCTACAGGGAAGAAAACAGAAGAGAAAACATTATTCAGGAATGAAGCGAGAAGGGGAAAACAGAAAGAGGAAAAGACAAGAGACATTGAGAAACACTACCAACCAAGAGAAGAATAGTCGCAGCCGGACTGGACTATTACTCACCAGGGATCAGTGACAAACTAGATCCCATTGACAAGTGCCCCTGCCAGAAGTAGCAAGATGGAGAGCTCACCATCAATAATTAACAGGTAAGCCTTATGGGCTGGTACATGCCCACAGAAATCGCACCTTGGTGGAAGGGTTTTAGAGGTACCATAGTCCCTGATCAGCGCACTCATGTTTTCTCATATCCGCGAAGGAGGAGTGTCCACAATTGTTGCAGCCCACAGCCAGTCCACAGGGGGAGAGATCCAACGGGGTGATCAAATTCCTGGGAGGGCTGCAACGTGCCCCAACACCTCTGCAGAGACCAGGTGAGCGTAACAGGGACCTGAGAAACAGCGGACACTTCTTTAGTGTTTTGAGCCACGTGTAGGTGCACCCTCGCTACTACTTTCTACCGAACGACCTACAGAAGGATTGACAGAGGCTACCCATTGAACCCTGAATCCTGGAACACAGGCTTGTTCTGTATACCTTAAAAAATAACCACACTCACCCGATCACTACCAGAAATAAGGTACACTAAGAGAGGCGAGAGGTGAGGATTATGAATAACACAGACTGAAATTGTCACCTGGAATCATTCTGAACTCATCGGAACTACATCCTAGGGAACCATATGGGGTCATAACGTTGAAATTGAAATCCCGCTGTTAGATCAGTGTGGGTGAACAAGAACGAGCGTGAAGAACCACGCCCAGAGATCTGCACTCCGGCAGGCCAATACTCCCACTAACTACGGAATCGCCTTCAACAGACATCTTCTGCATGCGAACAGTAATGTCCGATCACAACCACATGCAAGATCAGCACCGGACTTGCTCAGGCTTCCCCCTTCGGCGGGGCCATTACACCTATGGTCCTGTAGCACTCACACTCATCGCCTGCATGTGAACAAAGTGCGGTCCCTCCCCATGTGAAAGGCTGAGCTCCGGGAAATGGTGTATGTGTTCCTCTTCAAACGACAGGTGGTTCTGGACTCACCTGGTTCCTCCTAACACTAGACAATCAACCGAGCAAGGCAGGACTGAAACCTTCTCGAATTATATGGACATTAAAGTGAGGCTAGCCGAGTTTGCCTACTCTCCACCCACAGACATACCAACCATGGAAGCCTCTGGTATGGAGGTGGCGGCAACAAAGGGAGACATCGCTGCTCTCCTATGTGAAATTAAAAACATTGGGCCAATATAGGTGGAAAGATAGACAAGATCACCCAGCAGATAGATAGAATTGAGGACAGACTGGAAGGCCTAGAGAACCACCAAGCCTCCATAGACACCCTCAAAACCTTCGAATAAGAGAAATAGAGCCGAGAGAAGAAGAGTTTCGACTCAAAATGGACGATTTAAAGAAGTGAGAAAGGTGAAATAACCTGTGCTTTTTTGGTATCCCTGAACATGAAGGTGAGACAGAAGGAGACCTCAAGAAAACGATTCATGATATAATTAAACTACTGGTTGCAGACGAAGAGATCGATTAACCCAAAACAGAGAGGATACACAGGGCTGGCGGACCAGTAGGTGGACCCAGAACTGTTCTGGCCCGATACCATAGGTATCAGCACAAGGCAAGGATCCTTGAGAAGGCCAAAATTGGAGGATCCATCACCCTTGGAGTAGAACAAATTACTATTCTTCAGGATCTATCATCTCTGGCCCTGGCCTTGAGGCGACTATGCAGCCCCCTAACGAAATGGCTCAAGGAGCGCAGAGCTCGATATAGATGGGGATATCCCTTTTCCCTCTCTTTTGAACACGAAGGCAACAAAGTGCAGCTGAGATCAGAAAGTGAGATTTGTAATTTATCTCAGAACTTCTGGAGAATCCTGCAGAAGGCAGAGATCAGGAAGAAGCCGAGCAGAGCAGGAACCAATGGGAACTTCAGGGGCCACGGAGAAGAAGGATGAAGGGATACAGGAAGTTCAGGAGAGGCAATGCCACGCCCAAAGGAGATAAATGAATGGGACGGCTGTTGGAGTAGATCTCCTCAGATTTTTTGTTGAGCCGCAAAGACTGACGGCACAGGGGTTTTTCCGTAAGCCAAATCATGTCAGGTTCGGACAGGGATGAAACTTTCCATGTCCAGATATGCCCCTCAAAGGGGGCAGTGGGTGCGCCATGGATGTGGTACTGTGAGGAGACACGAGTTTCAGGTTGAAATTTCTTTGAAAATGATTATACTTTGATTGTGTGGTGGGGAAAGGGGGAGAACAGAAGGGGGCTCATATGTTATTGAAATTGTATTTTGAAAAGGGACCCGGAGGCAACGGTCTCCGCTGGTGGTCCGACATCAGAACAACGTTCTTGATCCCAATCGGACGCAGTCAGTGCTTCCAACTGGGTTCGATCGGACGCCATCAACCAGGTAAGCCGATGGGGGTAGAGGGAGCGATGGGGCTGGACAGAGGGATGGGAGGGGAAGGGAGAGGAGGAGGGAAGGGTGAGAGCAAAATCTTTGTCATATCAGGTTGGAACATATTGTGCTGCATAACGGTCTGCTAAATTATCAATTGAAAATGCCAGTAAACTCTGATCCGTGGGTAAAAGACTCTCGCAAGGTGGCAACACTTAAAGTCAAGGGCCTCAATTCCCCAACTAAGAGATCCCTGGTATGTCAGGAATTTCATAGGGCAAAAATTGATGCAGGAGAGAAAATATGTTAAAGGTGATGAGCGGCGAATCCTTGGGAATCATGTGGGGATAGAGTTCTTGGGATCTGGACTGTTCAGGAAGGGAGGAATAGGGATACTTATTAGGAAAGGAATACATTTTACAGTGTTTAAGGTATGGGCAGATGTAGAGGGACGTGCTCTGTTGGTGACAGGTTCTATCGGGATGTTCAATGTAACGATTGCTACTGTATATTCTCCCAACTCTGGCCAAGTCCGGTTTCTAGCCAACACAATCCCTAAAATCATGATTGAGGCCACAGGTCACATCATCCTAGGAGACGACTTTAATTTATGGACCGATCCTACTATAGATAGGAAGACAGGTAACCCACGACATGAGAGAACAGGTTGAGGGAGGTTGCACTGAGTTTGCAAATATGATGTATGTATATGGTATGAGAGATGCATGGCAAGGACTTCATCTGGATGAGCCCGATTATACCTTCCATTCTGCCCCTCACAATACATTTACTCGAATTGACTATATATACCTGTCAGCAGAAATATATAATATCGCAAAGATCGTCACTTGTACCGACCACGATATGGTCACTGCTGATGTCCAGCGGGAACATTTACCAGTGAATGGGGGCCATTGGAGGTGTAACGAGACTCTCTGGAGGGACCCTGTCACTAAAGCAAAGATGGAAACTGAAATGAGTGAATATTTTAAGGTGAATAACACTGGGGAGGTTTCCAGGTTGACAGTATGGGAAGCAGGGAAGGCAACATGGCGGGGTATCCTTATGAGAGAAGGGTCCAGTAAAAAGAGGGAGAGGGCACTGGTTGAAAATAGGCACAGGGAAGAGATATGCCTCCATGATGGGTAAGTGAGGTGAGACGATAGTGTGAATACTAGTAAGATCCTTGCAGCGAAAAAGAAAAGAGAGGAACTTCTTCTGTTGGAACATGAGCAGACGGTGGGACAGGGGGACAAAGCAGATGCACTTTTGGCTGCTAGACTTAGGGAACAAAGGGCCGAACCCGAACAGAAAGTACTAGAGATAGAAAGAGAGGGGAGCTCCCCAGCCACAACTATGCCCAATATCCCAGAGGCTTTCACCACCTTCTATGAGACTCTGTATAGTTCGGAGGTGGACCTAGACCTGCTGGTCACTGAAAGTTATCTGTCATCTGTTAATATGCCAAAATTATCCTGTGGAGATTTGCTGTTCCTAGAGGGACTGATAACGGAACAAGAAATCCAAAATGCAGTCAAGAGATTAGCACTTAGTAAATCCCCAGGAGAAGACGGCTATTCCCCTGGGTTCTATAAATCCTTCCTCACCACCCTTCTACCATTAATGATTGAACCCTTTAACATGATCCTAGATACTGGAAAAGCCCCAGACTCTTTTGTTCAAGCCCTTGTCTCAGTGATCCCCAAGGAAGGAAGGGACCCCAAGCAGTGTGAGTCGTATCGCCCCACATCCTTACTGAATATAGATGCCAAAATGTACACCAGGGTCCTGTCGGCCAGGTTAGAACCATTTATGCCCCGATTAATACACGCCGACCAAGTGAGTTTCATACTTGGTAGGCAGGGAGGGGATACAATGAGAAAGACCCTACACTTCATTCACGAGTCCCGGAAAATGGCCAACAACCTTGTCCTGCTCTCGGTGGATGCAGAGAAGGCCTATTTATAGGGTTGAATGGGGTTTCTTAATGGCGGTACTACGAAAGGTGGATATCGGCCCGAAGTTCAGAAGAGGGATACAGACAGTGTACACATCTCCAAAGGTCTCTGTTTTCGTAAATGGAGAGTATTCACGTTGGTTCGAGCTAGGACGAGGTACAAGACAGGAATGCCCTCTCTCAGCCATCCTCTTTGCCCTCTCCTTGGAAACTTTGGCTCCGAAATTGAGGGACGACCCTCAGGTAGAAGAATTACGGTTGGGTGGTACCGAATATAAGGTGGCTCTATATGCTGACGACATACTTCTCCATGCATCAAATCCGATAACCTCGATACCCAGGGCACTTGAACTAATGGGTGATTACGGAGAGCTCTCGGGCTTTAAAATAAATAAGGCAAAGTTCATACTATTCCCTTTGCAGGAATCCACACGGTCCGATGTAGAAAGATTCGCCCCACAGGGCCTAGTGGTGGAACGTTCCAGGTTAAAATATCTGGGTATACAGATCACCAGGGACATAGAAGATTTATATGAAGCTAACCCCCCCCCCTCTCCGAAGGTTCCACGAAGACCTCGCCAAATGGGACAGATTGACAATATCCTGGTTGGGGAGGCTCAATGCTATTAAAGTGGTCTGCCTTACCTGGTTTCTCTATCCCTTTCAAATGCTCCCCATTAAAATGCAGATACTCTTCTATAATGAGGTTAAAAAGACTATTGTGCAATTTCTCTGGCAGGTGAAGAAAGCCAGGGTTGCCTATGACACCCTGATGTTAGTGAAGGACAAGGGTAGAGTAGGCCTCCGATACTTGAGGAAATACTATGAGGCCGCCCAACTACGAATCCTGATTCTCCATTTGCGGAATCACAAGGAGCCCCAATGGATTGCTATGGATAACACTTATTTGACCCGGCAACTGTCTCTGAATGGTTATGGGTACCCAAAAATAAACTCTGAAATAGGTTGAAAGATCACCCGATATTGGGTACTATTTGGGAAGTCTGGAAGGAGAGAACCGAGATGCAAAAATCACCTCATGGCCATCTCCCTTGAGTCATCTATGGTCCTCCGGTATTAGAGTAAACTTTCCCAACGTGGAGAGATTCCAAGCATGGTTTGAAACAGGGTTGGAGAGAGTGGGCAAATTATGGCAAAATGGCTCCTTTATTGCAATTTCGGAGTTGGAAGAGGTGTTCGGCCTAGGCCCCCTGCCTATCTTTCAGTTCTTAAAGATTAAGGATCTCTTGACATGAGCCGAGCGGAGGGATAAGACGGGGAGGGATTTCATCCCCTTTGAGGTGCTTTTGAACTCTAGAATGGAAATGAAGGGTCTGATCTCTGCCATGTGGAACTGATTGGAGTGGGGAAAGGGTCCACTGTGCCATTGAAGGGTAGATGGGAGAGATACCTTGGTGAACACATTGAACCGGGCATGTGGGAGAAAATATGCAGGCCTGCTTCCCTAGTCTCAATATCGAGTCAATACAAACTCCATGTGATCAAATTGCTGCATCACTGGCAGTATGATCCGCACAGGCTCTCTCAGATGTCTCAATCGATGAGCCCGCTATGCTGGCATGGATGTGGTGGGATCGCAGATTACTGGCGTATGTGGTGGGGTTGTTCCCATATCAAGGTTTTTTGGGACGAGGTCCTGGGGTGGCATTCAGAAAATTGCAGACCCCTATCTCATTCTATTTGGCTTTGAAAAATGCGAGGATGAATGGAAGAGGATCAAAGGCCTGGCAGCACAGCTTCTGTTGGCATCGCACGCAATATTGGTAATGAAGTGGAAATCCCCAATAGTCCCAAGTAAAGGTGAATGGGTGAATGTAGCTTCAAATATATGTGTCATGGAAAAGATAACCTTGTCGCTACACGGGGAATCAATGCACTGTGATAGGCTTTGGATGGTCTTTGGATGGACTTTGTGAATGAACACATGCCGGGAACTATACACTAATCTATGGAGGGGAAGTCAGCATAGCCGATCTGCCTCTTGGGTAGATACGGACCATATCAAACATTGTATGAAGCCATACATTATGACCTTAGAAGGACTGATACATAAACCTGAATATTCATACTGTTACATAAATCAATAACGCCTCTCTAAATTCTCAGTAAGTGTTAATACAAGAAAATCAAATAGCATCATGCTTATTCAATATAGCTCGACATATGTTTTTTTCATCAAGAGTTAGGCTGCCAGCAGAGCCAGTCAATACAAGCGACCTTGTTCAGGAGATGGATGGTTAGGTTTGAAACCACTCCGGGATGTCAAAAGGTGGGAGATGTCATCTAGCATCAGTCTACAAACATATATACAACTCATTAAGGTTACGATCTCTTACTTCTAATGACACAGAAAACCTGTGTGTATACCCATGTGAATGTGTATACTAACTGACACTCACCTCCACAAAACATGATGGAGGCATGTGTCAACAGAGGACTAATCCTGCAGTTCTTACGTATCACTCCGAACAGTGACTGCAACAACGAAATGGACAGGGCACACAAAAGAGCCTCCCTACTGAAGATGCTCATGTACAGTGTCAATATTATACTACTGTGTGAGTCCTATTAATTGCACACGCAACCTTACCTAATCAGAAGTTCAGGCACAGAAGCAATTAGCAAATGGTCCAACAATCCATGCTTTCAACCTCGTAGTCTACAGTTCTACAGGTGAGCACCCCCACATGTATCTAGGGTGCAACACAAAGAAATGTGTTTTAGAACCACTGTCCCAAGCATGTCATGATATTATCTATAGTGAGTCCTATACTTCACTCACCTGGTATTGTGTTATTTGGTAGTGAAGTGATCTCTTCCAGTTAACAAATGGATGAGGTATTCCTCAATATACGGTACCTGTGTTCCTAGAAAGAATACACAGGACAAGGTCCAATTAAAGAGAGATCTCCAATATGGTCAAAGCAAATTAGAGATATTGCTTCCTGGGCCATAATGTCCCTTATATGGCACAATGGCTCGCTGTACTCAAATACATATCGAGTATGTTGGTAATGACTTCTACAGAAGACTTCTAGAAAAGGAAAAATTTTACTAATTCCCAGGTGGCCCCTACAGAGAACCCCTATGCTCCATAGTACACGCTTAGAGATTTAGATAAGCTGTTTAATGTATGTGTCCCGCGTATTCAATCACAGCTGCACACCATGATCTGTACGTCACAGTGCAGCCATGACCCACAAAGGCGTCTCATTACACGCGTACAAATTAGGAGCTGTGATATAATGTATTTCAAATTCTCCATCTATAAATAAACAGCCAATGCCACCGTGTATGCAAGGGGTTCCCTTGCTGGTTCTTTTCCTTACCGTTTAATCAAGGAACTTTCGCTTTACACAGTGTCCTGCTCTGTCTTCCTCAAACGTGGAAAACTTCTGTGTATGTGGGCGTTGCTCACTGCTCGTTAACTGCAGGTAACAGAGTAGAAGGACTACTCTAAACAAACTTGCGGATCCTGGGAGATGTAGTGCTCACCTCAGAATCACCTGTATTGATATATTAACATATTCAAACACGTGTTCACCAGAACTTGAACCAATTCAGAAGGACTTAAGTGAAATCCCTGTCCAGAGTGGACACTCTGCCAAAGCTTTTCAAATAACACTTATATGGTGAGATGTAGGTGCGTACTACAAACTGTGTAATGACAGAATGAAAGGACTAATCCAATCATATTCATGGATCCCTGGCAACCAGATCACATTTAAACATGCTTAAAAAACTTAAATGGAACCACTTACACAGGTCAAGAGCATTTAAAGGCACACTCTTTAAATGCAATAGAAAAAATGCACTGTGTATATATATATATATATATACACATGTCATGCCTTATGTATAAGGCTCCCCCAAAGGGGTTTACTACACAGGGAAAAATGTGGATAAATATACTCCTCCACTTGGATCATGTTGTAAGCGCATCATACAGGGATGCCCTACAGGCTGCAGGCTTCATATGTCTGTTACCCTGTGGCAAGCTTGTTCCATTCAATTGAAATGTTTAAACCATTCTTGACGGAATACAAAGAATGGATCCACCTTTTTTCCTGTCGTAGTGGACATGTCTCCCCCTCTCATGGGGGTCTTGATGGTCTGAAGGATGAACACTTGATATCTTTGCCTGTATGCCCCATTCTGACAAAATGTCCTACTAATGGTTTGTCTTGCACCTTGGTCCTTATACAAGAACAATGTTCCGATATTCTTTGGCACACTTCTCTCATGGTTTTCCCCACATATATTAAATTACATGGGCATTGGATAAAGTATATAATGTTTTTAATCAAACAGTTGGTATGGCTATTTGATATCAATTTCTTACTGTTCCCATATTCAAAGGACATTCTTGTGGACATGAATTGACATGCCACGCAGTGGCCGCATTTATGATGTCCTCTAATGGGTGTCAGGCCCCACTGGTTCATCACTGTTTGGTTGTTTTCAGGCTCTTTATAGGTGTGGACACATTTTTGTTTCAGATTCATGTTGCATTTGAATGCAATTATGGGCTTGTTGGCTAAGCTCCCAGTATGTTTCACATGGCGGCAGTTCTTATTCTCACTTTTTTTGATCATGTTACTTATCAGAGAGAAAGTGGACACACAGATCAGTCTATCATTTTTTTCTTTGATGTTAGGGGATAGGAAAATCTCTTGATGGATATTGTATGTAGAACTGTGGACTACGAGGTTGAAAGCATGGATAATTGGACCATTTGCTAATTGCTTCTGTGCCTGAACTTCTGATTAAGTAAGGTTGAGTGTGCAATTAATAGGACTCACACAGTAGTATAATATTGACACTGTACGTGAGCATCATCAGTAGGGAGGCTCATTTGTGTGCCTTGTCCATTTCTTTGTTGCAGTCTCTGTTTGGAGTGATACATAAGAACTGCAGGATTAGTCCTCCGCTGACATATGGCTCCATCATTTTTTGTGAAGGTGGGTGTCAGTTAGTATACACATTCACAGGGGTATACACACACGTTTTTTGTGTCATTAGAAGTAAGAGATCGGAACCTTAATGAGTTGTACATCTGTTTGTTTGTAGACTGATTCTAGATGACATCTCCCACCTTTTGACATCCCGGAGTGGTTTTAAACCTAACCATCCGTCTCCTGAAGAAGGTCGCTTGTATTGACTTGCTCAACTGGGAGCCTATCACTTGACGACCAAAACATATGTCAAGCTATATTGAATAAGCATGATGCTATTTGATTTTTTTGTATTAACACTTACTGAGAATTTAGAGAGGTGGTTATTGTTTTCTGTAACAGTATGAGTATTCAGGTTTATGTATAACCCTCGTTGTGGAAGATACACACATCAAGTGAGAGTATGAATGAATAACAGAATGAATGGTGGTATATAGATGTAGATGTTGTAAATAAAACATACGTTGGTGTATTAAAAAAGCTGGTATATGATCAAATATTTGAAAGTTGTATATGAATAAATAGATTTTTGTTGACAAAAATGGGTGTTGTTAATATTAAGAAATGTTCTGATCTCATTTGCCAGGCGCCATAATTGTTGTTTTGATATATTTAGCCTAAAGGACCTGTGGCTGTTTAGGCACCCTTATTTTTGAAACTCTTAGGACTGACAAATGGATACCAAGCACACTGTTATTGCTGATGGAATCTCTTCAAGTTTCATTTGAGACCATTCCAACACAAATGTAGGTGTGATTATAAGAAAATTGCTCAATACCTGGGGGTGGGTGGGCGGAAGGGAAAATGTACTTTGAAGATGTTTAGCTTAAGCTGTTTGAATATATGTGATATCCAGTTAACTATCACTATGAGGAACCTCTAGCATTTCTCTGGATTGTGTATTTTTTTTCTTCATGTACTTATGGAAAATTAATAAAATTGAATTTAAAAAATAAATACTGTTCAGGTCTCCTTTAAATAGATTTATTTAATTTGCCACCAGGGTATTATCTCAAAGTTTATCAAAGGGAGTTACACATTAAAATAAAAAAATCCCACATTAAATTTCTTCCAGTAAACTTGAACAAGATAGGTCCTCTGATTTCCTACTGTGCCAATTGTCTACTTTGTTGGCGCTCTATTTCTGGTAAGTGCTATCGCTGTCCTGACTTTGTTGAACTGCACAGTTTGTGCCACACCGCTGCCCTACACCCTGCCAACAGAATGGACTCTTCAGCACACTCTATCGGACCCTTGCCAACCACTCCTAGATTCTGCAGACTTACACACAGTTTTTCATGTCATCACCATCAGCTGATGGATGAGTCACTGAGCCCACAAAGTGTGTTCTGTTTGCCTTGTTCACTACTGTCTTCAAGCTCCAAAGCTGGGGACACAGATAGATCATCATAGATGCAGGCTCACTGCTTGTTCCTTGCAACATCAAGGTTATTTTCCTTCACTGTTGACAGGGAAGTACACACATTAAAGTATGCATTCTGGACTGCAGGCAACATCAGATTGTGTCCATCTTCTGTGGTTGCCAACAACACCCACTCTTACAACATTTTATAAAAAAACTGTCTTCTGTGAAGGCATCTGGATGTAAGAAACAGACAACAGATTCAACATTCAAATGAAACACTGTATTAGCTTAAATGTTAGGATGGAAAATTGCCTAACTTTCCCTATACTAAAATGGGATGTCCCTCCCTAAAAAAAACTAAGGTGCGACTGAGTCAAAGAGTTCAACTTAGGAAGCTGTCCAAACCTATCCTTGCCCTCACCACTAAAACTATACAGTGTGTAGGGATGTCATCAACCAAAGTAACATTGTTCAAGATAAGGATCTGAGCTTCGTCCAGCTTGCAGCTTCCATTCAAATCCCTTCCCCAAATGTAAGATAATTCCACACAAAGTCTCAATACAGTTTAAATGATTCTCTGGTTCCCTTTCCCAAGTGTAAGATAGTTCCATATAATGTCTCAAAGTTTTACAGGATGGTACAGTTTTACACAATATTCAGGTTTCCTTTGCCCAAGGTCCAAGTACACCAATTCCTCCAAGTAACACAATTCAAATATTAACAAATCTTGAGGCTCAGTTCTCAAGGTAACATAAGTAGTTCTTAAAGTGTCCAGGTCCCCTTCCCCAAGAATTTGATTTCATAATAAGAATGTTCCCCAGTGTGTGTTCATGCCAGTTAAAGTCTTTCCTTAACCCAGCATTCAATAAACCCCTTTCCTTGGCTCAACTTTAAAGTTTCATTCAATTCAGGATGCAACACACGTTGGTTTGGCTTAATTGTGAGACACTGCTTATTTTGAAATTCACCATCTATTTGACTCATTCCCTTTGGGATTTAGCCTATAGTGAATTTGCTTGTTGTCTCTCTTATTCAGCTCACTTCGGAATTCACCACGTATTAAATTCATTCACTTTTGAATTCAACATATAGTAGATTTGCTTGGTGTCAAAGTTATTCTGCTCATTTCAAAGTTCACCATGTATTTGATGCATTAACTTTAGAATTCAACATATAGTAGATTTACTTAGTTTCAAAGTTCAGAATGAACACACACTGAGGAACATTCTTTTTATGAAATCAAATTCTTGGGGAAGTGGACCTGGACACTTTAACAACTACTTATGTTACCTTGAGAACTGAGCCTCAAGATTTGTTTCAAAGATCCATCAACTTTGGATATCACCTTTCAGAAGGTTTCTCAATTTCAAAAGTATTTATTCAGTTTGACATTCAATAAACGTTAATGGGGTTTGCGAGGTCTTTTCTATTTGGTCCAATATTAACACAGTTTGGCGTTCATGTATTTGACTTCAATTGAAATGCCCATCACTCAGAGTCATTCAAAAATGTGCTCCTTGAGTCATGCAACTACTCTGATACAAAGTATTTATACTTCACTCTTTAACAATGGACATAGTCCTCGAACAGATACCTTCGAAAACGGCCTTCCTGAGAGACGTGACCACTCTGATCCAAAGTATTTGTTAACAATGGTCATTTTGCACACTGGGTTTCTTGTTGGTTTAGAAACTCACTGGTTGCCTTGACAGCCCATCCAACAGCACAGGATACACAGCCTTTGACACCGGCCTCCAGGTGTTCAAATCCTGCCACTCAGGCACTCCACACAGGGGAAGGAGCACTGATGATGCAAGTAAAATGGATAGCCTCTCCACAAAGCTCCCCTCCTGGCCCTTTGTCTGTTCAATATAGCCCTAGCTCGCACACCACGCTGCCTGGGACCGCTTCTGCCTGCAGTCCCCAGCGTCTTGGCGTCCTGTGCACAGCAGACCGCCAACGGTTTCCTGCTGCTCCTCTTGCTGCCCCTTCTCACTGTGTTGCAGAAGTATCTCAATTGAATTTGCCTGACCATGGTTAAGGGGCATGCCTGACTCTCACAACACCCTACAGGCTTCTTCTTGGTCCAATTACCAGAGTAGTGAAATTTTCATCTCAGATTATTTAAGTATCACATGAAGCTAATTGGGGAAAGGTGCCTTAAAATAACCCATAAAGGTTGTGGAAGGGTTATGTCAATAATAAAGGAAATGTTGATCAACACAAAGCTCTGAGCTTCTTCCAGCTCTTAGCTTCCTTCTTAGCTCCCTTACCCAAGTTGAAGAAAGCTCCATAAAAGTCTCAAGGTTACCTTTACCAAACTCAAGGCAATATAGTTCCAAACAATTCTCTGTGTTCCCTTCCCCAAGTTCAATGCAACACAGTTCATACTAAAATCTCGGGGGTTCCCTTCTCCAAGTTCAATGCAACACAGTTCCAATGAGAAGGGTCTTGATGCTTTGTTCTCAAGACTGCATTTGTTGCTCCTCAAGTCTCTGGGTTCCCTTCCCCGAGACTTTAATTCAGCCACTTATACTTGTTTTAGTCTTTTCTAAAGGTTCGACACAACTCTTCTTCTTCTGCACTTATCAGACTTACCCAGTCTGCTGCCTTAAACACAGCACTTGCCACTTGCTGGCTACATTACCACTGTTTATTGCCCCCATTTCCTATTTATTTGTATTTATTATTATTTATCTGCTCTCCTCTGCACCACACTTTCCACTCTCCCCCTTCCATGCACTTTTTCCCTTTTCCCATTCCCATGCACTTGCACGTTCTCAATGTCACTGGGCATAGTAAGATCGTTGTTGTTGTGTTGTGTTCTCCCCTGTTCCCCTCCCTTGCCTAGTCGCGCTCTGAAACACTTGTGTATGAGCTCGATACAAATAAAATATCCTATCATATCATATCAATGTTTCTCCTTGGCTTGTTTCACAATGTCATTGGTTTTCACAATTTAGGGCTCACTGGTCTGGGTGCAGTTATCAGACCACACAGGCCACCCATCACAGGTCATCCAACCAGGATCACTGGGCTATACAGCCCACACAGGTTTGTCTGTACCTGCCCCTGTAGTCAGATTCACATTCACTTAGTTACTCTGTGTTGGCCTCTTGGCTATGTGTAGGTTTACACGCTTCTAGCTTCAACATGTCACACACCTCTTGCCAGTCTTTTGCCTTGCGGCACTGCATCCGTTCATAAAGTTCACTTTCAGATTATCTTATTCATGGCCCACCTTTCTATGGCACTCCATCACACTTGCACTCTTTCCATATGTTGCTTTCACATGGACACGTCCCCTTTGGCTTCCATCTGCTATTTGCTTTGCCCATAAAGTTGTATTATATTTAGTATTCAATATGCCTAAATTCAAGTTTTCATTTAGTTTGATACTCAATATGCATACTTCGACTTTGTTTTGAGTTTTAATTCAGTTCGGTATTTAACATGCATAATTCAGCTGGGTTTCACGTTTTCATTCAGTTTGGTATTTGAGATGCATAATTCAAATTAGTTTAAAGTTTTCATTTCATTCAATACTTAGTTACTTATCTGCAGCCCGCTAGGAGTGCCATGGCTTTGTGTGACTCCAGATGCTTTGTTCTGCTTCTCTGGTTGATGGTCTGGCCTTTGTGAGCCCCACTCGCACGGCAGCTGCAGTCTTGTACATGCTGGCAACTCTGTTGTCTTTGCAGGGACGTAGACAGTGTCCTGTCTTCTGTTCTGCTTGTTTGCAGCTCCTGATGTACGTTCTTGCATACAGAGGCTCCCACACCTGTGACAGCTTAACATCTTCTCTCGCCTTGGGATCCAGAGGTCCTGCTGGATCTCGGACGTGTCCTGGCTCCTTCTCTGCTCCCACCACTGCTGCCTCCTCTCAGAAAGAGTCCCCTGCTGGTCTCTCCCCCACAGGCCTCCCTCTTGCTCTCTGTACTGTTCTCTGGTTCTCCATGTATACACCTGCAACCACTTGACAGGTTGCAGGCGTGGTTTCTTAATTGGGCTTGCCTGATTATAATTAAAGGGACATGCCTGGCTCTCACAGTACTCTGCAGGCAACTTTCTCGTCCCATTACTAGAGTGGTAAAATGTGTTTTTAGTGTACATTATTCTCAGTAACCTTATCCTCGTCTTACTACTGTAGTGGTGAACTAGGTTACTACTGTTCTCCTCTCCTATTCGCTTCTTCCTCGTCTCAGTACTGTCAGATGAAAAATGTGGAAAAATTGGGGGAGCAGGCTTACAGTAGACTATAAAGGCTGCTGGAGGGTGAGGTTGGTAAGGGGGACCCCATGTTTCTGCTGTGGGTACCCCAATCCCAATCTCCATGGAGCCTCAACTCAGGTGATCCTCCCTCGCATCTCCACCCCCAGGCTCAGAATCCAAGAGCATTGGCCTTTCCCTGGCCCCCTGAGACGAGGATCCTGGGGAAGTAGGAGTGAGGATACCCTCAGGATTCTCACAGAGCAGACATAACAATTCCCATTATATCTATGTTTCCCTACCAAACTCATGACTGTACCACAAATTACTGAATTCCGGATGGTGCACATCAGACATTGTGTCAAAACCACTCCTTTATACTAATCGTATTTATTCTCCTCATCTAATCCCTGCTTAACTCGCAACTTTAATTGCCATATTACTGCGTTCTGTATTCACATTATTTTAAAATTCACTACTTTAGTCATACAGGCATCATTTGGTGTTGTAGCATCAACAAATCCTCTGTTTCCAAATCTCCCTTTTCACTGCCATCCCATTCATATATCCTAAGCATATAAACTCACTAGACAAATTTAAAAATAATCCAAAGACCAACCCACACATTAGAGGAACATATATTCTACTACAAAAAGACTGAAAACATAAAAAACTAGTACAGAGATAACCCACACATAAACACTCAATTTGGCAAAATAATTCATTTTAAACTCAGAATGAAAATGAATATAATGTACAAATGCCCAAAGGGGCAATCACACCTAAAGCAATCTTCAAGAAATACTGTAAAGGTTGTTCACATAAAAAAAATACTGAAACAAAAATACTCATATTAGATACTTATTGTAGGAGGCAATGTTTTTGGTGCCTTTTTAACATCAGACAGCTGCAACCAATATTATAATTCCTTCACTTTGACTGCAAGCTAAGTAGCATACACAACCATGTAAAGTCGGTTGATGCTTGGGTCAATCCACTTCCGGACAAAGTTTTTCACATAAACCCTATTCCCAGTATACAGTTGTAATGGTGGCGAGCTCGCAGATTCTGTTGCAGCGCTGTTTTCACTTTCTTCTGTTCGACAAGGAGAAATCTGTTGTGAAAGGTATTTTATACATTGTGTTAACTGAGTCAATTAAGAATGATATTCATTGCCCAAAATTGATGCATCCCTATTAGCATCAGGCACACTACACCAAGGAAAGGAGACATTGGCGTGTGCTTTCATCTCCCTGTTACTATTTCATGCAGGGAGAGGTGATGGTCCTTACAGGGCAGGGTCATAAAACTGAATAAAGGGGAGACAATAGACCCAATTCTTCTTCAATATCACACACAAATTAGAAAGTGTAGTGTTTAAAGGGTAATAAATGGAGGACATCTTGTGTTTTTTTCCAAAAAAAAGAGCTGCTATTTTTTTAAACAGATCATTGAAGAAGTGAGTATCGTTATCACTTTTAAGTGTTTCGGCAAACAACCCATCAGGGGAAGACTTCTCTCACCAAAAACTTGGAGACAATTTGGCATCAGGATTTGCACATGGACCAGCCTCAATCAAATGGGAGAAAGGACACACCACATCTGTGAGATAACAAAAAGTATTGTATCTTTCCACACATATCTGCAAAATCTAGATGGAGATCTTGAAAGGGACTAATTGGACAGAGCAATGTGCCTCTAAATGTTTTCAGAGTTTACCCCATACTGTATGTCTGGCAGACAATACAACTGGACTTAAACATAGACAGTAATTCCTGAATGTTGGGCTTATACCAATCTTCTTGTTTACCCACAGCAATATGATGTTTGGACTCATGGGTGGAGTAGTGGATCTAATCAAACACTAATAGAGCCAATTCTTGAGGCATAACTACCTTCCCAGTAGTAGTCTGTCTCCACACCAGATCAGCCGGAGATTGCACGCAACCCCTTTCTGCCATTAAAGCTTCTCACTTTGCAGTGCTTTGCCTTGTATTTCAATATCAGTGATGGGTAGCGCAATATATGGGGACTGTAACTTCATATTAACAAGCGCTGGATGCTCTGGAATGATTGCTAATGGCAAATATGCTGCCACAATTGCTGCTGTGTCTACTGCTTTGTTCCCGAGAGAGACCAAGTCTCTGCCACTTGCATGGGCAGCACGCTTGACAACTGCGGTAAGTGTGGGCTGTTAAAGGGAATGAACCAACCTATCTAAAAGAGCTGCATGTTGCACTGGAGACCCATCTGCTTTGCAAAACCATCTCCTCATCCACCTTGACAAACCTGAATATACTGTGGTTGTTACATAGGCCGAGTCAAAATATATGGTTACTCAGCACCCTTGCATTGCCTCAAGTGTTTCAATAAGGGGTAATCAGTTCTGCTGCCTGTGTCGAATAATGGTCCAGTAGTCTTTGCCGCAGAAAAACCTCCTACTCCCCGTGAACCAGTCGAGCCACTGCTGTGCCAATATGTCACTGACCTGTCTCCTGGTAAATAATTGACAAACCGTCAACAAAGAATACCTGCAAAGGGTGAGGTTTGACTCTGGGCAACACAGCGTCTGGTTTGAATGTGATGGATATTGGTCCAAAACTTTGCAAGATCCCTATGACATGCAGGTTATTTGTCCACGACTTGTCAGGGACCTGCGGCAAATCTTCTAAAACAAAACAGTGGACATTTCAGACAAGTAGCATAAAACATGGAACATGCCTGTATTGTATCATTATTTTGCAGGGGACAAATACCTCCAATATTATCTCCCTCTCATTATCTTTATTCTCAAAAATGTCCTCATCAAATTGCTTTCAATGGTTGGACAGGACAAATGCACAAAATCGTGTGCCCTTCCCCATTTTCAGACTCAACTGATATCAACACAATGCTGTCCTTCGACACCAAAACTCCTTATATGTTAAGTATAATAATGATTCCCGCAACAGCTTCTTGAGCTTGGGCAGGCCTAAACAAAAATTTGGATGGCCCCACCAGTACTTATTAGCTACTTGTGGCACTGTGCTGAGAAGTATTGTAATCCCATAAATAAACAGATCAGTGGCCACTGGTATTCCCCCCGCCACTGAATCACTGCCCATTGCATTATGGTCAACACTACCCTCACGATACACATACCAAGCGTCAAAAACACCACACTTCTTTCGGTAAATTAGATGTTCATGTTGAGCTTACTTAAGATGTCCCTGCCCAACAGAGTAATCAGGGTTGCACTGACTACAAAAATGCAGCCCATACCTCTCTGCTCCCACTTAATGGGTAATTGCTTTGTGAAGAAAGCCGATTGTACTGCCCCAGAGAGCTCTGCATTTCTGATACCTCACCGGACAAAGGGAATCCTATCTCACTAATGTACAATTTAGTTCTGCGACTGTTAGGATACTAAGGCTCTCCATGGGCTGTCCTAAACTGGATAAGTGATAATTCCCGGAACAGTAAGTGCACCCTTTCTTTTAGATGAACAAGAGTTTTAGCATGTATACCGAAAGGAAATGGCACCATGGTATTATAAGTCCACTGCTACGGCACTCTTTGCCTTCATCAAAGTGAACATCACATTATAAACATAGTCATTCATGATGCATTCGATATGCAGTGTTCCATCCCCACAACAGCCTATGTACATGCTAATATTCACATATAGAACCCTCTTCCATTATCCGTAACATCTTCTGCTCCATCTTCTTCACATATGGGTAGCATCCTCTTCACCTCAGGTTACTGTAAAATGATTGGTTAGACTTTAAAATGCACCACCCTGTCTTGAGACCTAACCGCCTGATGTGCACCTGGTTGTCAACATGAGCTCAGAAGATAACTTTGAAGTCATCATGTTCCTTGGAAAAAAAGCTAATCTTTTCTCATCCCAGAAACGCAGGCACCCCAACTTTCCTCACTGCTGAAATCTTATAAACATTTGCATCACCCTTTGCTCTCCCTAGTACAAATCACAGACCTTAGCTTTCTCTGCTCTCCCCCTGTTTATCAGCTACTGCTCCCAAGGGGTCGGCCTAAAATCTCCACATGTCCCACTAATCCATCCAATTCCTGAAAGATTTATGAGTCTCATTCCTGCACATCACAGTTCAAATGGAATGGCTATAATTCTAGGGGGCACTGGTGTCCTAAATCTCAGCTTGTGTTTTGGCAGCTTAGGTCCTCTGCCCTGGCTGTCAGGAGTATGTCCTTCGTACTGGGCCACATCCCTTCTCCCATTTGGTTTCTTGTATTCCTGCCTAATTATACAAAGTTCTAGCTAGATACATCGGTATGTGAGTGTACATGCATATTCCCTGCCATGCCTGGGAATTGGGATGTAATAATCAAGCAAGAGAAGGGGCCTCATAGTTCTGTGTTTCCAACACTGCCTACAAGGATTCAGATCTACTCTCGAGTACGGTGTTAATTCATATTATAGATGTCATGGGTATGCAATGTATTCTACATGACACTGTCGCAAAGCAAATGGTTAGTTTCCCTAAAATACATATAAACTTCCACAATCCATGTGTTACGCCTCGGCAGGCCCGGAGGAAGATTATTGCCCTCCGTAAGGGTATGCGTCACATTGCAAACCCATTCTACGCCCACTGGCAACTGCCCTGGAAAATAGTGGCTTCGGCTCACTCCGCAGCACTCTGCGGCAAATTGGACTACGATTCCCAGCCTTCCGCCTCCCGCTGTCAGCGGTAAGGCGATGATGCGTGAACCTCGGTTTCGTCCAGTTCCGCCTTCTCCTTCCTGATTTAAACTTCAGAACCGGGCGAAACGCTGCTTCTGATTAAAGTTGCATCCTGGTGTTTAGAAGTTCCGTCTTCGATCCCACTTTACTTACCTGTGTACTAGACCTGTTTCCTCCTTCACGGACTGCTTTTGCCTGCCGCTTTTGGAAAACCACTTACCCGTGTACCAGACCTGCTTCTACCTTGACGGACTGCTTTTGCCTGCCGCTTTTGGAAAACCACTTACCCGTGTACCAGACCTGCTTCCTCCTTCACGGACTGCTTTTGCCTGCCGCTTTTGGAAAACCACTTACCCGTGTACCAGACCTGTTTCCTCCTTCACGGACTGCTTTTGCCTACTGCTTTTGGAAAACCACTTACCCGTGTACCAGACCTGTTTCCTCCTTCACGGACTGCTTATGCCTGCCGCTTTTTGAAACTTGTGATCACGGTATCGGTAAGACTCTTCTTTTTCACCACTTGTTAACAAGCATCTTCTGTACTCATTGTACCTTGCCGCTGAACTACATCACCTGCAATACTCCAACTCAATTGTGTCTCCTATTGTTGCTGTTACCATCCTCTCCACAATCAGACTTCCATTGGACATTCTTCAGTAGTGCACAGGGACGCCTTGCAGATAGTGCACCTACCCGACTCTAGCACGGCCCTCGTTCCGCCCGGGTTCAGTTCCCTAACTAACCTACCCGTTTGTTATTTTGCACCTCCGTTTTATGAACGCTTTGGGACAACACAGACTCAACAGCACATCAGTGGTAAGGGTTTTCTATTTATATGATTCCATATTCCTTAGCTAATCGACCACTATAGTTAGTATAGGTTACATTCTCCTCTCTTCCTTGTAGGTGGTTCCGGTTGCCTTGAAACAAGGGGAGGGCATATTTCAGGTACTACTAGAAAGAGGTATCGAGGGAAAGGGATCTATCTTAAATTTCCAATTGCTCACCTCTTGTTTTTCCTTTACAGCTGGGTTCTTGGCGGCGTGTCCTCCCCGCCCTTTTGAGCGATCAGTCCCTCTGCCTGGTCCTACCCAGCAGAGGGTCATATTGTTAAAAAGGTCTTGTGCCCTCACAGAGAGGAGGCTAGGTTGGAGGCCCCGACCTAGCTCTTCAATCAATAGTTCAATCCTGTGTCTTCCGGCCACCGATTTGGTTTACTTCCCGTCCGGTGAGTAACAAAATCAGAAGCCATGGAAGAAGCGGATCTGCTGGCCACTCTAGTTCATTTGGTATCCGAACTACGGGCAGACATGACTGCCGCACATGATGCCTTACACCAGCGGATTGACAACATGAGGCCCTTTCCTGCACCCCAGACTCTGGGGATTGATCCGTCCGGTGCTACTGCCTCAGGTTCTGGAGCTCATTCAGCCTCCGCCTCTGGGTTCGCCTCGGGCCCCGTTCTGATGGCCACCCAATTCCCATTGGCTCCTCCGGAACGTTTTTCTGGTGATCCAAAGCAGTACCAGACATTTATCAACCAATGCAAATTGCATTTTCTTTGTCGCCCTTCTGCCTTTCCCAATCCCACCACGAAGGCGGCCTTTGTCCTTTCGCATCTTGGAGGGACGGCGGCAGCCTGGGCTAATCCCTTGCTTGAATCCAATAGCTATGTTTTGTATGACTGTGACGCTCTTATTACAGCCATGAATAGGGTGTTTGATATCCGGTACAAGTCACAGGCCACGGATCTAGAATTCTTAAATTTACGTCAGGGTACGTCTTCCTTGTTTGCATACCTCACTAGGTTCAATCAGTTGGCAGCCGAGACGGATTGGCCAGAAGAGAAGAAGTCTGCGGTATTCTACAAAGGATTGTCTGAGGAGTTAAAAGACATCCTTGCTACTGTGCCAGTGATTCCTACCACATTCGGGGAGTTGCTTGATTTGGTGTTACAAATAGACGCTAGAAGATCTGAAAGGAAGGGAGAACGGAAGAATGTGACTCCAGTACCCCTTTCCCTTGATTCCGTTAATCCTCCTTCCTCTGCTTCTTCTGAACCTATGCAGATAGCGGCAGTGCGTGGTCCGTTGTCTCCTGCACAACGTGAACATCGTCGATCCAACAATTTATGTATGTACTGTGGTTCGTCTGAGCACCAACTCAAGGATTGTCCAAAAAGACCTGTTAAGAAGGCGGGAAACGCCGGAACCCGGCGATAGCAGGAGTCCCTACGCCAGGGGTATTATCTTTGGAATCGAATGTGGCAATTACCATACCTGTTAGTCTGCCAGTGGTATTTACCACTACAACTGACTGTTCTTTCTCTTCTCAGGCTATAATTGATTCCGGTGCTACTGGGAATTACATGGATTATGACTATGCCATGAGCAATAACGTTCCTGTGGTTTCTAAACCACAACCTGAAGCCGTACATGCGGTAGACGGCTCTTCTCTGGTCTCGGGTCTGGTTACTCAAAGCACGTCTCTCGTCCGTATGCAGACGGACGATGGACATACCGAAACACTCGCATTTGATCTAATTAAGGCCCCCCAGCTTCGTGTAATTTTGGGCATTCCGTGGTTACAACACCACAATCCTGACATCGACTGGGCCAGGAAGGTGGTACAATTTCCTTCCTCTGTCTGTAACGAAAGGTGTTTTCAGACTAGTAGCATCTCCGGTACTTCCTGTCAAGCCCTGGTGGCCTCAATGGCCTTGATAGGTGCCATTACCAATGCCATTGAACCTCGCATCCCTGGGGAATACGCTTCTTTTCGGGACGTCTTCGATAAAGGTGGAGCAGATCAGTTGCCCCCACATAGGCCATATGATTGTCCTATCGACCTGGTACCGGGGGATAAAATACCTGCTGGCAGGGTTTATTCGCTCACACTGCCAGAAGACAAAGTGCTAAAAGAATACATTGATAAGGCATTGGCTACAGGGTTCATCAGACCATCAAGATCACCGGCAGCGTCTCCTCTGTATTTTGTTCCTAAAAAAGAAGGTGACCTTCGCCCTTGCATTGATTACAGGGCATTAAACGCAATCACAGTTAAGAACCAGTACCCTCTACCTCTGATCTCTGTACTGTTGGATCAGTTAGGATCCTCTATAATATTTACCAAACTTGACCTGCGGGGTGCTTACAATCTGGTTCGCATAAGAGAAGGGGACGAGTGGAAAACCGCCTTCAAGACCCGGTACGGGTTATTTGAATACCTGGTGATGCCCTTCGGGTTGTGTAACGCCCCGGTCACCTTTCAGGCCTTCATGAACGATGTCTTTCACGATTGTCTTGACCGGTTTGTTGTGGTCTATCTAGACGATATACTGATTTACTCCTCATCCAAGAGTGAACACACTGAACATGTGAGATTCGTCTTACAAAGGCTGAGAGAGAACCATCTCTTCGTCAAATCCGAGAAGTGTATCTTCAATTCATCGGAGGTTGAATTTCTAGGATATGACCTTACCAATCGGGGTATCCGGATGAGCCAGTCCAAGGTTAAGGCCGTTTTGGAATGGCCTGTTCCTACTACAACCAAAGCCCTACAGTCATTCCTGGGGTTCTCGAATTTTTACAGGCGCTTTATCTTTTCATTTTCTACCATATCGGCTCCTTTGACGGCTTTAACTAGCTCAAAACAGCCATACCGATGGACACTAGAAGCGCAATCCGCCTTCGAGGCCTTAAAAGCGGCTTTTTCTTCAGCCCCAGTGCTGCAACATCCCGATCCGCTCCTACCCTTTTTTGTGGAAGCTGATGCTTCTGGGATGGCCTTCGGGGCTATACTGTTGCAACCCTGTCAGGATTCGGGTGAGATTCATCCGGTTGCGTTCTTTTCGAGGAAGCTGACACCATACGAACGCAACTATCCTATGACGGAAAGAGAATTGCTGGCAGTCAAGGACGCTTTCTCTGAATGGTGTCATCACCTATTGGGGGCCCGTCATCCGGTTACTGTCTTCTCTGACCATCGAAGTCTATTGGCATTCAAATCAAGGAAGTGTCTCACTGCCCGATAGGCCCGCTGGCACCTTTTCTTTTCTCAGTTCAACTTCACCATCACGAATAGGCCAGCCCGTCTCAACATTTGTGCAGACGCCTTGTCTCGCCTGCCCTCTCACTCGAAGCAAAGCAAACCCGATTGCCCTCTTCTGCTGCCTTCTAGGGTAGTATGTGCATGTACTCCACGCCCTTTGCTCCGTTCTTTAATCTCGGACTGGGTGAATACACATAAAGAGGAATGTGTAGCCCTAAATCTTGATGTGGTACAAGGACTTCCCTATATTCAGGGCCGCCTGTTTGTGCCCCCGGGGAAAGCCCGTCTCCAGGCCCTTGCTTTATCCCATGACTCCTTGAAAGCGGCTCATCCAGGCCAAAAGAAGACTCTGGACTTGCTCCGTCGTTGGGCCTGGTGGCCGTCTATGTCACAAGACGTGGCTAACTATCTGGCCTCCTGTTCTGTGTGCGCTCAATGTAAGGTCTCCCGGTCTAAACCTGTGGGTTTGTTGCAGTCACTCCCGGTTCCTCACAAACCATGGTACATGGTCTCTATTGATTTCATTGTGGACCTGCCACCGGTGGACGGTTTTGATACCATCTGGGTGGTAATTGATTATTTCACAAAAATGGCGCTCTTCATTCCTTGTGTGGGTTTGCCCTCTGCTCTGACTTTGGCCTCATTATTCCTTAAGAACGTATTTCGTTTCTTTGGTCTGCCGCAGTTTACGGACCGCAGTTTACGTCACGTTTCTGGAGGGCTCTGACGGCATCTCTGGGCATTGATGACAGGTTCAGCTCTGCCTTCCATCCATAAACAGATGGGCAAACTGAACGGCTCAACGCTACTCTCGAGCAATACCTGCGCTGCCTCACACTTTGTTTCCAGTCCTCTTGGTTGGCGTTGCTACCACCTGCTGAATTCGCTTATAACAATTCTCTGCATACCGCTTCTGGTGTATCTCCCTTTTTTGCATTGTACGGACACCATCCGCGGTCCTTGCCCCTGGACCCTGATCTTCCCATTGACAATCCAGCAGCTCATGCATGTGTGCGGGACCTCAAGTCCATTCATGAGGTCGTTCGTCAACACCTGCTGCATGCTCAGGCAAAGGCTAAGAAATTTGCTGACGTGCATCGGACACCTGCACCCGACTACCGCGTGGGTATGAAGGTTTGGCTGTCATCGCGCAACCTGAGAAATACTGGTAAATGAATGCTCTTACCCAAGTTTGTGGGTCCCTTTCCTGTCACTAAGGTCTTAAATCCAGTTGCTGTGCGTCTTTCATTGCCCTCGTCCTGGAAACAGCACCCAGTGTTTCATGTCAGCCTACTGAAGCCTTGTCCGGCTAATATGCGGTTACCGGTCCGCCCGCCCCCGGTGCGGGTGGATGGCAATGATGTGTTCGAGGTGGCTGATATCCTGGATTTCTTACTTCGGAGGGGTCGTCCTTTTTACCTGGTTAACTGGAAGGGTTTTGGCCCTGAGGATAGGTCTTGGGAGCCTTTATCTAATATTCATGCTCCGGCCCTGCTTCGCCGCTTTCATGCCTGTAGGGGGGTGGTGCCGCCTTTGGGGGTGGATGCTGTTACGCCTCGGCAGGCCCGGAGGAAGAATATTGCCCTCCGTAAGGGTATGCGTCACATTGCAAACCCATTCTACGCCCACTGGCAACTGCCCTGGAAAATAGTGGCTTCGGCTCACTCCGCAGCACTCTGCGGGAAATTGGACTACGATTCCAAGCCTTCCGCCTCCCGCTGTCAGCGGTAAGGCGATGATGCGTGAACCTAGGTTTCGTCCAGTTCCGCCTCCTCCTTCCTGATTTAAACCTCAGAACCGGGCGAAACGCTGCTTCTGATTAAAGTTGCATCCCGGTGTTTAGAAGTTCCGTCTTCGATCCCACTTTACTTACCTGTGTACCAGACCTGTTTCCTCCTTCACGGACTGCTTTTGCCTGCCGCTTTTGGAAAACCACTTACCCGTGTACCAGACCTGCTTCCTCCTTCACGGACTGCTTTTTCCGGCCGCTTTTAGAAAACCACTTACCCGTGTACCAGACCTGCTTCCTCCTTCACGGACTGCTTTTGCCTGCCGCTTTTGGAAAACCACTTACCCGTGTACCAGACCTGTTTCCTCCTTCACGGACTGCTTTTGCCTACTGCTTTTGGAAAACCACTTACCCGTGTACCAGACCTGTTTCCTCCTTCACGGACTGCTTATGCCTGCCGCTTTTGGAAACTTGTGATCACGGTATCGGTAAGACTCTTCTTTTTCACCACTTGTTAACAAGCATCTCCTGTACTGATTGTACCTTGCCGCTGAACTACATCACCTGCAATACTCCAACTCAATTGTGTCTCCTATTGTTGCTGTTACCATCCTCTCCACAATCAGACTTCCATTGGACATTCTTCAGTAGTGCACAGGGACGCCTTGCAGATAGTGCACCTACCCGACTCTAGCGCGGCCCTCGTTCCGCCCGGGTTCAGTTCCCTAACTAACCTACCCATTTGTTATTTTGCACCTCCGTTTTATGAACTCTTTGGGACAACACAGACTCAACAGCACATCAGTGGTAAGGGTTTTCTATTTATATGATTCCATATTCCTTAGCTAATCGACCACTATAGTTAGTATAGGTTACATTCTCCTCTTTTCCTTGTAGGTGGTTCCGGTTGCCTTGAAACAAGGGGAGGGCATAGTTCAGGTACTACTAGAAAGAGGTATCGAGGGAAAGGGATCTATCTTAAATTTCCAATTGCTCACCTCTTGTTTTTCCTTTACGGCTGGGTTCTTGGCGGCGTGTCCTCCCCGCCCTTTTGAGCGATCAGTCCCTCTGCCTGGTCCTACCCAGCAGAGGGTCATATCGTTAAAAAGGTCTTGTGCCCTCACAAGAGGAGGCTAGGTTGGAGGCCCCGACCTAGCTCTTCAATCAATAGTTCAATCCTGTGTCTTCCGGCCACCGATTTGGTTTACTTCCCGTCCGGTGAGTAACACCATGCATCTCCTGCCAGTCAACTCTAACCATAGAATTTCCCCCTCACGCTACACCACCCTCTACACGTTCTTCACCTGTTAATATATTTTCTGCAATTTAAATCATTTGGGAGGGGCTGGCATCTGAATGTGCATCCTGGCACCAGACACGCTGTAGATGAGGACCTCAATGTGTTGAATGACCCCTTATGGTGTGTGCCGGCCTCCACTGCGTTTGGGAAACTAAGAAAAGGACCCATCTTGTCCTTGAGAGCTTTGAGTGGGACTCACAGCTCTTGAGTGCCATGGCAGCCATTATACCTGCCATTTCACAGTCTAACTCCCGCGAGCCATGATTTGAGCGTGCTGGGCCCTGATTGAACCAATGAACTTCTCACCACTTTCCTGTACGTCCGAACACTTTTGCCACTGTGTAATCCGAAAGCACGTCATTGCTGGAACAAAGATGAAACACTGATTCTGCACTGCTCGAACCAATATTCGAACCTCCAGCTTCTTCATCACCAAACAAATTGCTGATCAACTCAAACCTTGTATCGTTCCCCAGCAGCGTCCTTCCAGCCCTGCATCAGACCGACCCGCCTGCTAATCCTGTCATCAGTCCTCTGTCGAACCTCGACTATCAACCCAAACTTGATGACCTCAATGATCCACATTGCTTGAGTAATGTTTTGAACCACAGCCTTCTTCAGTTCAACCCAGCTTTGACATGTGCTTGCCATTGGACACCACGACTGCCACATTTTAAACTACTTAACAGCACTGAGAACACTGCTTTGCAATTGTCAAATCTCCAAGACAGTGGCATGGTATTATTGACTGCTATCTTCCCTGCTGGTCCATTGTGGGCCCTAGAGAGTGGCTTGGTCACCTATAGCTACTTTTGCAAATAAAGAACAAATCCTTTGAACATTGTGATTTTATTATCTTTTCTCTGCTTGGCTCATTTTTGAGAGTGCAGAATCTTGCTATCTTGCACATTCAGTGTTCATTACACAGGGGTTGGTCTTCACAGTGTTTTCTAATTGGCTTTTATTGTACATGGTTTGTTTAATTACAACATTATTTATTCACTGAAAAAAGGCACTTGTTAAAGGGAAGTTATGGTTAAGTTGCACTAAAACAACCTATGAAATTCAATGAAAAACCTTTATTAAACGTACGATAAGGTTACAACTAAAACCAAAAAACCTCAGAAATTTGCCAGTTAATGTAAGCTAAGCAACCATAACTCACGCCACCACAGTGCACTGCTAAGACTAACACCCAGGACATCAAAGATGATATCACAAATGCCATTGATGACATCACTGATGTTATCACATATCTGGCACACTTGTTTTTGTTCACTGACATATATAGGCCAGGATGTTTTGTTCACTGATAGTCACAACATTAAAATTCAAAAGGTGCTTTATATTTATACGTTAACCTTGTTGTATTTTCTTAAAGTACTTTCCTTAGTGTTTGGTCTCAGCTCATGGTGCACATACATGGGGCAATAAGCAGGCCTCAAACACACAGTTTATGTGTATAAATGAAGATAAACTTTAATGTAATGAACATTTTCTGGTGATGCTGTTTCTTTCTTCTTTACTTTAGTTTCCCTGTATGTGCCCCTAATGTGCATGCATTGGGGTCTTCGTATGTATTGTTTGTACTAGCACAATTGTGTAGTAAGTCTTGAACTTAGCTAGTTATTACATGTTTAACATTACTCAAAACTCTGATAAGGTAGCATTAATTATTTTACTATGAACAATTACAAGATTATAAATATGGTACCTCTGTGGTGCATGCTGCACTCATTGCCTATGTTTAACTATGATTAGGTTCCTGTATTAACAACAACACCCCAATATGATGTTTTGTTTAGATGAGTACATTCTTTAACAGATTAAGTAGTTCATGATAGGTCTACTGATCACCCCTAACATATTGTTACCAATATTCAGACCCTCCAGCTGCAAAAACTATGATAAAAAAAAAAAATCCTCAGGGTCCCAGATTCTCAAAACGTATAAATACAAGAAATGAAATGTGCAAACACTTCTCATCACTTGCGCCCAAAAAAAGAGCAGCCCAATCCACAAGGGACACTTGAATGGGCACATTTTATTAAAATGTGCCCATTCAGGTGTCCCTTGTGGATTTTATATGCGCACCCATTCAGATTGGCTTTTTCACCTCTGAGTAAATCAGGGGGCGTTTCTGCCAATTTAAAAGCGCATCCTAAATTTCCACGCAAGATGCACTTTTAAAAGTGCAGAAATTGTAGGCAACCCTACACGCACGGGAGCTGGGGGACCTGGGGGTGCCACTGCATGACAGGCCTCATTACAAGTCCGGCAGTAGCAGTGCCGGTAAAAAAGGCACGGCTGGCCCCAGAGTCATTTTTTTTCTGGCAGTCCCTCCGGCCAGATGCTGTAAAAAAGAAAATCCCCATTCCCATCGAGTCCCATTGGACTCAATGGGAATGGGGAGGAAGGATGCACCGGCACTGTGTGCAACAGTACTAGTGCATCCGTCAAGGTCTGCGAGCGGGCTGGCTGAAAGGCACCTGCTCGCAGAACTCATAGTTTGCTGGTCCGGAAACAACAGTAGCAGCAAGTTTACTGGTACCGTTGTTTCCGGACCGGCAACCTCATAATGACCCCCAGGGTCTTTCTTGACCCGGTCATATATTTTTTTAAGGTATATGAAACGCTACGTTTCTGTTCCTCAAACAGGATAGAAATGCATTTTTTGGGTCACATTTAAATTGGACGCGCTGGGAGCTTGCAGAACACTGTCAGGAGAGCGCTTCTATTCAAGGTACTACTCATTTTAACCGCCAAAAATCGATTGAATGGTACAATTTGACCTATTTCGCCAGTACCATTTGATCGATTTTTATAAATACCAAACATGTGGAGCGGGGGTGTCACCCGCTCCTATGTTCAGTATTTCGGCCTTGGGGGTTGAAGGGGTGTCCCCCGCTTTCTCAAAATTGGAGGTGGGGGACTGAAAGCAAAAACAGAGAAAAACTAAAAAGGGACCCTACGGCGTCAGATCCATCCTGTGTTAGAGGGACTGATCTGATACTGCAGGGTTGGAGGGGAAGCGGCAGCGACCAAGTAGTTAACTAGGGGAGGGGGTGGGTTGGTGGTGAAAGGTACATTATCGGTTGTTTGGCTGAAGTGCAAATCTATTTGCGGCAAAATTGAAAAATTGTTCTGCCAAGCCAGAGACATCTGGGATTCTTCCTATTAAATTAATACAAAAGATACATAATAATGACACCTTGACTCACTTTCAGCCTTGCATTCTGCCTCTTTCCTACAATGTGGCAATCTAACACCCTCCAGATACTACAAAATGTCCCACAAAAATGCTGCAATAAATAAAGGTTTGCGATGCAAAATTTGCCATTATATGCCGCAAAATGTGCCATTACATGCCGCAACATCCTGGAAGGTCTGAATATTATAAACACAACCATGTGCATGAACTTATCATCAAAATGAATTTATTATGTTGTGTGGGAGTGAAGGGTCGTTTGGGCCCCCGGCATACATTCAGTCAACTTGGACCATGTGCTCTTCCAATGGTGGGGGATGCCTCCATCGCCCTTATGTTAATATCGGCCTAATGCTGGCATTGGAGTAGATGGGGCTGTTGCGCAAGACATGTGGCATCCATTTTGTGCACCCTCGAGTCCATCTTTTTAACTAGCCCTCAATGCGATAATACGAAAAGGCTTCTCTCCCGTTAGCAGCGCCGTGCACAGGGCCCCCACCTTTTCTCACTGTGTCTGAAGGTTTCGCACTCCATTCTCACGCTAGGGCCAGAGGCAATTGCAACAAAAAACAAATGTAACATCTCACTCTTCCTCTGAGATCACTGTCCCGTGTGTGAACCGGCCTGAGCCAGGCCTTGCAGCTCATCCAACTCCATAAACCTGCCCGTGCCCCTTCCCCCTCACTGTTGGAAATTTACTGCCAATATAACCCTGTGTGCCAGCATGCCCTTAGTTAAAATCAGACATCTGTCACAGTATATTGCCTCCTACAGCTAACAAATGCCAACTCCCTCCCCCAGCCTCTTTGATAAGTCCAGACCCACCCCGCAATCGATGTTATCATATTGGTCAAGACCCTTAACCTGGTACCCCATATAAGTCCCAATAAGTAATGGTGTGATTACACAAATACAATGTATAGGTTAATGATGATTTGTTCAAAGGAGTTGCAATGACTATTATTTAGTGCATGTTTTATTGTAGTGCGTTATGTTAGCTTAGTTAGTGGCCACCCTGCCTCACAATGACCTGACACTCACCTCCGCTTGGACACAGACAGATGGACCTTGTGACGCTCACCCTCCTGCCAGCCCTGCAGCCAAACACGGAGGAGCAGCACCTATATGCGCCTATACAACACAAGCTTGTGTCCAACCACAATGAACTTTGTAACATTCCTTTCTGACATCACATATGATGTTGACTGCCCTTATAATCAATTGTAATTGTCATTGTGCTATTAGCACCATGGCTGCCTCCAAACCGGGTTCCATTACCGGGTTCCTGCAATGGGGACTTACCGGGCCATTCCGACATAGGAGCACCCGGTAATTCCTCCTTGCAGGAACCATTCCCCATTCCCATTTTAGCCCCCATAGGGCTCAATGGGAATGGGGAGGGAGGTAACAACAGGCACATTACAAGTGTCCCGTTGTTACCTCCCTCTTCCCCTCGCGGGACCCGGAAAAGACATCTGGTTTTACCAGACGTCTGATCCGGGTCTCGCAAAGGGAACCTGGTAATCGTGGCTGACGGAATGAAGGGGGCCGGTCCCGTACCGGCCCCCTTCATTCTGTGAGCGCCAGGGTCGTAATGAGACCCTAACTCTTGCAACCTGTTCTCTTAGTCTCATTCCCCGTAGTGGTGTGTCTATTTATTTGTACTGCACGTGATAAGACGGGGATTGGCCTTTACATTGTCATCAATGATATTTGTGATATCATCTTTGATGTCCTGGGTATTAGTCTTAGCAGTGCACGGAGGTGGCGTGAGTTATTCTTGCTTAGCGTACCATAACTGTTGAATTTCTGAGGTTATGTCCATTTTACATGTAACCATAACGTCTGTTTAACCATTTATTTATTGAATTTGACAGGTTTTTATTAATACAGCTTAACCATAAGGTCGCTTTAACAATGTTCTTTTCATTGGATTTCATGGGTTTTTACTAGTGCATGCTAGTTTCCTAAAACTTACTAATATCATACTTACCCTAATATAGCAACATTTGTGTCCAATTTACAAAGTTTCACCTTAACACTTTGCAATTTCCCACCGTCTAGCATCATTTTTGACACTTCTATTCACTTTTGGGAACTTTTTCCACTGCTTTTGTGTTCATCGACTTCACAATTGGGTCCGAGCTTCACAGACAGTTTGGAACTGCATTTTCTACTGATCCAGGAAGTTTCAAGCTCAAAATGTTCCGCTTGTATAGCTCTTACACATATTCTTACTCATTATCCATTAGAAATGTAATACAGAGCACATACTAACACAAATATTAGCAAAACTGCTATTTATCCTAAAAATGGCATCATCTATTGCCATCCCTCATCCCCAAGAGCCAACACCACCAGCTGGAGGACCTACACAATAAAAAAGCACAGTACTTCTAAAGACAGTGAGGTAGAGGATGAGTCTACCTTTAGTACTAAGACAGAATAAAGGGTGTGGCATTCCGTTACCACTGTTGGGAATCTACCAAAGGCTAGAGCTACATAAGTGAAATGCATTGAGTGCAACATTGTATTCAGTCGCGGACACTCTGGACAGTACTCCTACGGGACCACCTCCATGCACCGCCACACCCAATCCAACCACTGCAATGCTCTCAGAAATGCTGTTCCTTTTTTAGCAAGGAGTAGACTGTCTTCCTGCACCTCATCTTCCTCAGCCAAAACTGTTATCACAGAGCCTACTTCTGTGGCACACAAAATTCCACCAGCTACCTTGCAAGCAATAAAAGTGTCTGTTGAACCATATGCTTCAAAGAAAACAGTCCTCTGTATACACTGCAACACACCACTCTACGGGTGGGGGGAGACATTTCAAAGTGCTTTTGAAGCTGTGATCAAGGAGCATGAGAAACACTGCCACATACATTAGATGTTACACACGCACAACATCTTCCCCTGTCCACCTGCCGCTCCACATTTGTGGTCGGTGCCTCTTCTCTCATTTTCCTCCACAGCTTAACCTCGCCTGCAAATAAATTATAATACAAACACAACAAAAAAAGGTACTTTAGGAAGCACCGTTGACAATTAAAAAATAGCACTAAAAAAATAATCTTATAGACACCATCTCCTTCACATGTCTTAATAAGATTCTATCACCCTAACTTCAAAAGCCCTTGCAACACGGATTACGTTAGCCCGCCCATAACGCTAACATCACTAAACGTTCAAAGTGAGTTCCACCTATTTCAATGATGTTAGTGGGCAGCATAGCCAAACATATGCTGTCATCACCAAAGTCATAAGTTTATCTAATGCAAAACAAAGAACTTAAGCACACAAATCTACAACAAATGTAAAACTTTTCTTTCTTTTTTCAAAAATTATAGAAACATTTTATTTTGAGGAAAACAACCATAGTAGTGACCGCAACAAGTACTTTTCATTTGGACACAACAACAACAAAAAAATCAATTAAGTCCACGGAAACTTGGTTAACATTTTTCTAAAACAGTTCATAGTTACCAAACTTTGTATTGTTCTCATTTTGAGTGAAAATGTCAACAGTGATCTTTTAATGCCAAATCCAATCATCGATCCATTAATGCAAGTCTATGCGTTCTTCACCAAATATTATCTTCCATGACCAACGAGTAATGTACGCACATGGCGCTCGATTATAGAGGAGAAATTAGTGCTTTAAAATTGAAGTAAAAGCAACACTTTCACATCTGCACATTTCTAGAACCTATACGCTCCCATGTTGGCCCTTGTTACTGCAACCGCAAATGGACAGATTGCTATCTGGCAGTCATCCCATATGGCTGTTGTTTTATATACAAAGCAATACGCTGAAAGTATATTAATAAATTGAAATTGATTGTTATCACATAACCGTTGTTGATAATTATTGTCTGAATACTGACATGCGTACAACAGGATTATATAACTAGATAAAATCAAGAAGGGAAAAACATATTTCAGTAACCACTTTACAGTTAAATAATCACAATACATTCTTATTTTGGCTATACATTTAAGTTACAATTCACACATACAATGTCTATTCTTTGCGTCAAATTGAACATTCACCAGTTAGGAAGTTCATCATATGGCACAAAGTACACTTACAAGCCGCACCTCAATAAATATAATTTAGAATCTTGCTTACATTGCATTTTGCGAATCCATTCTTCCAATGTAGCAGAGGACAGACCGCTTCAAATCAGTTTTCCGAAATAGAAACTTTACTTTCCGACATCAGCTTTCACTGTAGTGAATCTTACCATTTCTTTGCTGATTTTTGACACATTTACTCCTTCAAATTCTTAGTGTGGTGTATTCAAGGACACATAACAATGAGGCCCTTCATGTGCCATTCACAGCGTGCCCGAGTCAGTTTCATTTTTAGAAACAGATGCCACAAAAATGAACAATATTACTGGCAATCAGTTTACTGAAAAACCACAAAATATGTTACTGCTATCAATGCACCTGTTCCCAATAAATGTATGTTTTCTTTAAAAAATATCCTCGGGTGTGGTCCAAACAGGCACAGATTTCCCCTACATGTCAATAATAATCTGCCTCCTGCGTTCTGCTATGAGGAGCGTTTCACCAGAAGAGACTGAGATAGTATGTTCCCACGCCTCAGACAGCCTTGTGGATAATGAAAACGTCTTAACTTTCATCCTTAAACCAACCACAAAAGCATCACACTTTTTTTCCACCATAATTGCTGGAACCTGAATGAATAACAGTAACATAAGTACAAGTACACTGATCACGTAAAAGTGCAGACACACAAACAGTGGAGTCCAGGCTTACTAGCTTCTGTTTACATCTATTCCTGCAATCATATCCATTTCTGCACGACCCTTGTTGCCCTCCACAGTAAGATGGAAATGTGCAAAGGCCACAGGCACATGTTCATAATGCACATTGGTAATAAAAATGTGTTTGCTCGTTATTTCAATGTTGACTAACACTGTGGCACATAAACATTTTTTGTATTGCAATCTGCAGCCACTTATCATTGTACCTACTTTCCCACATGCCCAATTACATCCAGTTCAATCAGGTAATTCCTTCATATTAAAACACTTTGTACTCCCACTACATTACCTACAATTACTATACACATATTACTACTGTGGTGGTTATGCCTAGTGCACATATTCTGGGGGCCACATCCGCTGACCATGGCCCCCAGAATTTGTCCACTGACCACAGCACATTTAACTATGTAATAAGTATGTACCATACACCGTCAACTAATAAAACTCACCCTGACTCTACTGCAATCGAGGGGTTGTCTGCCGACACCTAAATAGACCATGGACTGGGCAGCATTTCCAAAAAATGTTTTTGACCTATAAAAACAGCTCCACATTGCCTTCATTCCACTTCCCTACCATTTCTATGCCCTCTTGCAGCCATCAAATTACCCCAAGTGTCTTTTCCAAGCCGTCTGTCCATGGCACTGTCCGTGAACAGCTATGGCACCTGCCCAGCCATTTTCAACCTACAAAAACAGTCTCATATCATCTTCCCCTGTCCACCTGCTGCTTCACATTTGTGGTTGATGCCTCTTCTCTCATTTTACTCCAGCAGCTTAACCTTGCGTGCAAAAGAATTATAATACAAACACAACAAAAAAAAGGTACTTTAGGAAGCACCGTTGACAGTTAAAAAATAGCACTAAAAATATTATTTTATAGACTCCATCTCCTTCACATTTCTTAATAAGATTCTATCACCCTAACTTCAAAAGCCCTTGCAACACGGATTATGTTAGCCTGCCCATAACGCTAACATCACTAAACGTTCAAAGTGAGCTCCACCTATTTCAATGATGTTAGTGGGCAGCATAGCCAAACGTATGCTGTCATCACCAACGTCATAAGCTTGTCTAATGCAAAGCAAGGAACGTAAGCACACAAATCTACAACAAATGCAAAACTTTTCTTTCTTTTTTCAAAAATTATAAAAAATGACCCTAAGCGTGGTTTCCAGACTTTTACCCCACTACGCTGTCCACGGCCAGCTGTGCCTGTCCGTAGATCCAACATAGTGGGCTTTACAAAAATATGATGCACCTCATGCTCACCATCCAATTAGTTGGTGCATCCGATGTCTGCAGACCTCATGCCACCCTCTGGCCCAATCGGCTGCCCATCCACGGACTGAACAGGGAAGTGAGTACGCACACCAAAACCAGATATCACTATTTCTTTTTAACCTACTTTTTGGTCATTTTAAAAATAACTACTGGACAGATTTACACCAAATTTGAAAACGCATGCGTTCCGGACCAAGACGCCACTCCTTCTGCATATTTGGTGAAAAACCATCCAGCGGTTTGGGCTGCAGGCCTGAGCCACATTTATTTTCCATTGCTTCTGTGCGAAAAAAAACACAGATTATGGGACCCCCTCCTATAACTTTGCCCCCCCCCCTTTGAAGAAACCTCACCAAACTTTGCTGGACCGATCTGACAGGACCATATACACTTTGTGCAAAGTTTCATGCAAATTAATCGAGGGGGGATCAAAGTTATAATCCGCCCAAAAAAGTTCTCTTCCTATGGGTTGAGCAATGTAACCATAACTACAGGGCTGTTACTGCAGGCCCAGTAATATACAATCTTTATCAGACATTCCTTAATATTGGAATATTACACTTCACTGTTTGGGGTGCTACTGAACCACAATCACACCCCTTGAGAGCATAGCCCTGCATCAGCCCACGTTACCACAAAAGACAAAGAGGTATATTTATTTACTGTGCCTGTTCTACCTTTTTATTTTTTTGTGTTTGCTCTTGGTTTGTAGAGGTGTGAGGACTAAGTAGGTGCTTTGGCCTCTACTCACCTTCGTGCTCCTGCAGGGCAGAAGCCAATTTGTCTGAGGGATTTTGTAAATCACTACATTTAACAATATGATGCTACTATGCAGTGCTTTTGTGAGGCTAGACAATACATGTTTCATCACCACTGTGAATGAAACTGAGGAGAAGCATTGACATGAGAGCATTGGTCAATGAGACCCAGCTCATGATTCACAGCTGAAATCTTGGAATTAAGTAATATTGAGCCTCATTACATTGTTTCCGGACCGCCAAACTATGTGTTTGCCTGCCGGAGCCACTGTGCCCAACAGGTCTGACCCTGCCGTGCACAGCGGTCACAGTATACAGACCCTTCATGGAAGCACCAGCACCGTTAGCAATGTGCTGATGCTTCTGTGTCCCCACTCCCATACAGTCCTACGCGACTCTATGGGAATGGGGATTAACAAATATTCCAGCGTCTGACTTCCTGGCCGCCAGACTCGTAATGAGCCGGTGGCAACGGGAAGTAAGGCACCAGAACCTTTTTACAGGACTGGCGGCAACCTGTTGGTGGCATTGGCAGGGTTACCGTCAGACCCATAATGAGGCCCATTGTCTTTTGAGGGGCAGGCATTTGAAAATGGTAATAACCCTTGATGATAACTCCCAAATTCAACATTTAGTTATTTATTTGTTTATTTGTAGTACGCCTTGCAAGCTTCAGAGTGCAGTGACAGGAACACAAGAACAAACAAAAATTGTACAAGGACAGCATACGGGACACACAGATTCAATGTGACATTTTAATGACTATTGATGAGTGGGTTTTAATTGAAGATGTGTGTTTTCAATTGTTTAATGAAGAGCAGGTAGTTTGCTTCTAGTCTCACGTTAGCAGGGATATTCTTCCACATTCCTGCAACCACGATAGGGAAGGATTTTCCGGAGCCAAAGGTACATTTGTGTGGGGCTACCGTGATCTTGCCCAGATCGGTGGATTTTAGCACTCTGCCAGGTATGCAGAGGTTGGTTTTAGATGTTAAGTATGCTGGGGCTTTCCCGTGGATACATCTGGCCAACAGGGTCAAAGCCTTAAACTGAGCCCTATATTCTACTATCAACCAATGTAGCTCTCTTCTGGATTCACTGATGTGGTTGGATCTAGACTTGTGCTTAATGTCCTTCACTGCATTATTATGGATAAGTTGGTGGCTGTTTAGACATTGTTTATTTGCCCCTTGAATGAGTGCATTGCCGTAGTCCATGCGTGAGAGTATAGTGGCCCTTGCTATTGTGGCACAATCGTCTTCCGACAGATAAGGTTTAATAGCTTTCAGTAATCTAAGGTAGTAGGAGCAGGTTTTCTTTACATATTGTGCTTGGGCTTCAGTTCCCAGTGAAGCTTCGAGCATCATTCCCAAGGTTTTGACTTTACTCAGGATTTGAATTTGGGTGTCTTTTATCTGAAACGAGCCATATGCTGGAGGTAGTTTAGCTCTGGCTTGGTGAGAGCCAAATACAATATGCTCTGTTTTTTTTGCCGTTCAGGCACATCCAGTTTGCATCCATCCATTATTCTACTATGTTGTAGGTTGTGGATAGTTCACTATCTTTCTTAAAGTCCCCACTCAGTTCGATCACCAGCTGAGTATCGTCAGTGTAATTGGTGAAGAATATGTTGATGTGGTCAAGGACTAAACAAAGATATCTCAGGTAGAGATTGAATAGCAGTGGTGACATGCTGCCACCTCGTGGGACGCCACATAGAATGTCTTTAACGAGAGAGAATTTGTCCCCCGAGTGAACTCGTGAAATCCTATTATTGAGAAAAGATGTTATCCAGCCAATCGCTTCTTTGGAGCAGTTGGCTGTTTTCTCTAAGGCTAGTTTGAGGAGATTGTGGTCCATAAGATCGAACTCCACACTTAGATCAAGGAGAATAAGGAGACCTGCCCTACCTTTGTCCATTATGCTAAGCATTTTGGTTTGAAGGTCGAGCATGGCAGTCTCGGTACTGTGGGCAGGGTGGAACCCTGACTGTTGGTGGTGTAGGGATTCAGAGGCTTCCACATGGGCCTGAAGTTGCATGGTGGCTATCCTATCCATGATTTTCAGGATGAAATTGCAGTTTGTGATGGGCCTGAGGTTGTTGGGGTCTCTTTGGTCCAGATTAGATTGATTTACTAGGGGTGTTACAGTAACCCTTTTTATTACACTGGGTACTAACTGGTCTCGGAATTAGGCGTTAATGATTTTCGTCAGGATGGGTGCAAAAATGTCTATGTGGTCCAGTATTATTTTGGGAGTTAGTATATTTGCCGCACAAGATGTGGGTTTCATTGCCGCAAGCACTTTCACCATGTCCTCAGTGGTGATTTCTGTGAACTTGAAGGCTGCTATGCCTTGAGTACTAATTTCAGGAGGAAGATTATCTGGCACCCTTTTACATGATTGGGCTTTCACTATTACTTTCCTAGCCTTGGTGTTTTTGTGGAAGAAGTGAATATGGGTTTGGTTGCACTCTTCTTGCGTTGGTATGAAAGGTGGTGTAATTGCTCTGGGTTTTTCTATGGATTTCAGGATGTTAAAGAGTTTACTGGTGGTGTTTGCTGCAGTGTAAATCTGTTTGTTATAGAAATTCTTTTTTGCCTCAGTGATCTTGTTCTTATATCTTTTCTCACTGTCCTTCCAAGATTCCCTGTTGGGTGTGGATGGATTTTTGAGGCACCCGTTTTCCCTTTTTCTTTTTTCCCTTTTTAGATACGCAAGTTCTCCAGAGAACCACAGTTGTTGTTTAGTGTTTGATCTGACTATTTTAGTTTGTGGCGGTGCCTTCTGGTCCGCCAGCTTCTTCAGGTGGGAGAGCAAGTTCGCCAATTGGGAATCACAAGAGTCATCATCATTTTGGTTGCTCTTGATTTCCTCTATGCATAGCTCATGTTGGTCTCTGTCTATGTTTTTAAAATTCCGGCTTGTCACGCTTTTCCGAGCATTGGGGGTCTTAGCTTTGGGAAGTGGGGGAGTGATAAGGATGGTGACACTATAGTGGTGTGAACGTATACATGGTTCTGTCTTATATTCTCGTAAATCCAAGTTATGTGTTACAACCCAGTCTAGTTGGTGTCCATTAACCATTGTTGGCTCGTGGTTCGAAACCCTATAGTCAATGTTGTTCATTAGTTTCTCTTGGTTAATGACTTCTTTGTCCTCGGGGTCACCGCACCATCAGTTGAAGTCTCCTAGTAATAGGGTTGCCATGTTTGGCCCTTTAAGAAGGTTAATTTGGTGTGTGAGCTCCTCGTTAAATTATGGCATGGCGGTGGGAGGCCTATAGACTACAATTAAGTTTAAGCTACTGTTGTCTGTTGGTAGATGTTTTAGATGCAGAATTCCACTTCCACTGCATGACATGTTGACGGGGAACAAATGTATAGTATCTCTCACAATTGTTGCTACTCCCCCCCCTTGGCCTGTCACTCTATTAGCGTAGTAAATGGAATAGCCTTCTGGGACGGCGATATCGCAGGTGGAGCCTATCGGCTCTTGAAGCCAAGTCTCTGTGATACAAAGGGTGTCTAGGCTTTTCTCCACTATCATGTCGTGGATGAATTGGGCATGTTTGTTTAGTGACCGGGTCTTCAATAGGCATATCTGTAAGTCAGGTTTTCGGCTTGTTTGGCTTGTGTTGTGCTGCTTCGGGCAGGGTGGCTGTTTTTGTTTTTTAGGAGGCTTATGTTTAGCAGAGTCTCTAATAGTAGTAATCTGCTACGAGCTGGCACTATCTAAAGCTGCTACAGCTGCCTGTTTGGCTAAATTCATGCATTGATGGTTGTGTATGTCTAACAGAAGTTTTTCTGAAGGTAAAAAACCCATGCTTACCAGTGATTTGGGGGTAGATGGCAGTAAATCCCTCGGGCACCGTTTTATGCTCTGGACGACGTGGACGACGTGGACGGCGAGGACCGGCGAAAGACTGGCTTGGCTCTCGAAGTGCCGGCACTGAAGCACCTGACATTTCGATTAATAAAGCACCTGTGCTTCTGAGAGTTGTGGTCCCAGGTCACTAGTCAAACAGCAGGCTGAATAGAATAGATCTCTTAAACACAAGTAGCACTTAGTAACCCAACAAAGACTGGCTCCCAGCCATGAAGCGGCGAGGTAAGTATGGGCCTAAAGTGAAACCTTTACGAGCAGAGATGAAAAGTGTACAACACACATGCTGCTTTATAAATCACAGCATGTGTGGATCAGTCGTTCTCAGTAGGTTACGATTTCTAGATTCTAGTTGCAATTTCTAAAATCTTAGTTCACATACCCACCGTAGCATCAAACAGTACTGGCATACAATTATTTTCAATCAGTCCAAGCTACACGCACACGATTTGCAAAGAGGAGAGCGATTTCCTTGCCCTTTTAGAAAGTCACGCCTACGTTGCTTGGTAACCTCCCACCTGAATAACCCAGTAAAAGTTAGCTTAGGAATGCTGGGATATATATAGTGGGACTGACAGGACCGGCGCAAGTCCGGATTGGCTCTCGAAGTGCTGGCGCTGAAGCACCTGACGTTTAGATTAATAGAGCGCCGGTGCTTCTGGGAGTTGTGGTCCCAGGTCGCTAGTCAAACAGTAGGCTGAATAGAATAGATGTCTTACACACATGGGTGTAAGTCCATTACAAGCAAGTAAAACCCACCCCTCGACTATAAACACTATTAGCAAGTATTAGCATCCCCGACTCACTACTCGTTTCTTAATAGTTCTAAACATTTATTTTTTGTTTTCATTAAAATATTTCCTTTCATGAAAGGGAATGTGCAGATGTGCACCCCTTAAGGAAAGAGACGTTCAAGTACAGATGGCTGTCTTGGAAATATGAGACAAGCATTCGAGAGGGAACATCTTTGCACTTTCCTTGGTGGAAAGGTGTTGGAAGATAATGGGGCCTGGCAGTGGCTGTCTAGTTCAGGTATGCGACTGGCCCCAGAGTGGGGAGGAAAATATCTGACGGGGAGTAAGGAGTAGTGAGTGGGGGTGTTGGGAAAGTAGTCTGATGTATATATCTGATGGTGTTGACAGAGTGCGGGAGGAAGCTATCATTTGTCTTGGAATGCAGACCGTTCATTTGCAATTTGGCCTGCCATCTGATGGGGCTGATTATCTGATTCTCCCTTCCAGGGTGCAAATCTTAGATGCCCAGGGGGAATATAACTCCAGGCTATGTTCTATTAGTATTTGGAAGCCATTATCCAATAGACCTTATGTATATTGTACGCTATCTTGAACTTCATCCTCTGTTTCATTGGGAGCTAATGGAGGCATTCTAAGACAGGAAATATACGTTATTGATGATTGGGATAGAGGAGTGGCCAGCTAGCCCACCTCTTTGGGACTTTGGATTTCTGACTTTTCATAGGCCGTGAAGAGCTGTTGCATTAGGCAAGCCTCAAAAGAATTGTGGTTCTCGCGATTTCCATGGGGTTGTTCGTTGGCAGCAGGCAAGTAAATTTTTTTAGCACGCACAGCTACAAACCTGATAGTATCAAAAATTATAGTAATGATTATCCATCTGAAAATGGATTATGCATACGTATTACAGCTAAAGCTCAATAAAAATGAATTGAAAAGCAACCGAATATTTAACTGAACAGTGCTGAGCTAAATGTTCAATGTTCACATCCAGGCCAGCATGAGCAACTGCCTTTCATTCTACTGAGAATGCCAATTTGAGTGTCATAGAAACATATAATATTCACAGTGCAACAAAGTGGCAAAAACGGTTGTAGCAAGTGATATTGCAAAAGATGTAATGATTATAAAATGCTGGCTTGGTGCAAGATTCTTGCTTGATATAAACTGGTCTTCTTACTGCCTGTTACAATTTCAGAGTGTAGAACAAATGCAGCTTCTTTTAAGAGCGGTCTTTCGATACATTGGGCCTCATTATAACCCAGGCGGTACGGGGTTAACGGCACCAGTAAAGGTGCCGGCGCCGTCAACCCCGTACCGCCTGATTACGAGGTCCCCTCGCGGGACCCGCTCTGCACGTCTGGTTTCACCAGACGTAGAGAGCGGGTTCCGCAAGGGGAGGAGGAAGCAAACAATGGGCCGCTCGTAATCGGCCCGTTGTTTTCTCCCTCTCCCATTCCCATTCAGCCCTATTGGGGCTGAAATGGGAATGGGGAAGGTCCGGGCCCGGGTTCCTAGAAGGAGGAATTACTGGACCCTTGAACTCGGAATGGCCCCGTAATTCCTCATTCTGGGACCCAGACGCGATTTTGGCAGCAGCCATGCCGCCAATAGCGGCATGGCTACCGCCGAGATCATAATGAGGCCCCATTGTAAACAACTATTAACCATTGGACTGTTAATTAAAAGACAAGCATGAGGATATTGTTGCTTAGCTTTCCAGCAGTACAGGTTTGAGCAAAATGAACAAAGTTATGCAGTTGGTAGAAGGATGGAAGAGTTTGGGGAATCCGTTCATCACTAACAGGTGATGTTTGAGCAATGTTTTCAAGAGTTCCTCTGAAGAGATATATTTGTTGGATGGGGGAGATCATTGCTTGGACTATGGTAAGTAGAAAAAAAGGAGCTGAAGCAGTAGAAGGGACATGGGTGGGGGCTGAGGAGAAGAGGAGTGGAATGTTTGAGAGCAAGCAAGAGATAGAGAGGGCGGGTATGCGGTCAGCAAGGATGTGGGATGAAAGACTGTGGATGGATCTATAGAGGGGCATAAGGACCAGGACTTTAAAGTGAGTGATTCTGTATGGTGAACCATGAAGCATGGTTATGGTTGGCAGAATAGGTGGCAGAGTGGCAGAGGTTGAAGAGGATCTGTGAAGGTTTCAAAGTGGGAATGTCGGAAAATGTTGGCTTTTTTTAGGGGAGCATAAAATTAGAGGGATAGTTCAAGAAGTAGGTTTGTGCAGTGTTTCCGGTTAACTGAGCACAAGGGTAGAGTAGTGTATTGGTTTAGTGGTCTCTGAAGAATGGGAAGAATGGTCTAATGTTCAGGAGGCTAAGTCTGGATGTGGTGGCAGTGACCATGATGAAATGAAAGAGTTTCATCATGTCAAAGAGAACCCTGCAAGCCTTTGGTTCGAGAATGAGAAAGTCAAAGGGTGGGAGGTGGGGAGGTGGGTCATGAGAGAGGGGAAAGTGAGGCTGGCATTGGAATTTGGAAAGCTGACTTCTGTCTTTGCAAAAATGTGAATGAGGCAGCATAGACCGGTGATGGACTACAGTTAGGCAGTGGTTTATGGTTTCAGAGATTTCAGAGGTGAAAGAAGCAGATCTCAGTATCAATACGATACGATAGGTTATTTAAAACGTACTTAATACCCAGAGATTTCTAAGCGCGACCTGGGATCCAACCTGTGTTGTTCAGTGACGTCTTGCTTCCAAGGCGTTCACGTTGCCACTGAGCTATCCTCCCTAGACATAGCAAAGCAGAGATTGTTAAAGTCAAAGATGCAAATGTGTTTGCTGACGGAGAAAGTGTAAAGGGTGAAGGGCAGTGTGCTTAGAACTGGTCTTTGTCGAATGCACTTTGTGAGACGTGCCAGGGAGCAGTTGCCTACATTACGGGAGATGCATAAGGAGGGCTCAGTGAAATAGGAGGACACACAGTCGAGTACAGAGTCCTTGAACCCAAGGAGGGGTGGAAAGGCTACAGAGTAAGTAATGCCAGAGGTATTGGGTTTATTCAGTCTGCTTTCATTTGTTTGGTACAATTTTTCCACCAAAATGTAGATGTTGGGTTACATCAGGCAATATTGTTGGGGCTGCAAGGGCACATTTGGCCTGCAGGGTTCTCCGTCCATATTCTGTGGTAAACAATTAGGTAAACAACATTCAAGCAAAACAAATGTAAGTGTTTGTGGGATGTAGCGCTTTGTAAGAAGTGGATTATGTAAACCTAACTAAATGAGAATGGCATAAAAAAGGCTCAGAAAAGGAGGCATATGAGGTCTTCCACAAAACATTATACATTTAAGGGGTAAGACATAAAGCTTTGGGTTTCCACATGAAAAAAAACATGAAAGTGATCTTGTAATAAACAATAATTTTAAATGTTATGTTATGTTCTTTGGGATTGATATAGCGCTCCGTATATCATTGGTTTGAACTCAAAGCGCTTGTAGGTTGAACGCCCTCCGGGACCGTAGTCCTCGTCAGTCGAGAGAGTAAGGAGTCATAGGGTGCTTGGGTGCACCGATTATATGTGCAGCAGATGGGATTGCCTGATGGTAGCTGTAGCCTAGCATTAGGTGTGGTGGTATTTGATATCAGTTTAATGTGTGCATTCTGGAAGTTGGTCACCAAGACTGGGTTCAGGCTGCGTTAGGCCTATGAAGGCCGCTTATGTGTGCAGCTAGGCCGATTTTCAAGCTGATTTTTCCAGCAGATAGAATGACTTGTGGTCCCCAAAAAATGTAAAGGGACCCTGTTGCATTTGTATAAACTTAGGTTTTGCAGTCCTATGGCGCAGGATGATAGACATTTCCAACCCATACTTTTGATTGCCAACAAATAGCCCAAGACCTAGTAAATTTGATTCTCACAGAAAATGCAATTGAACAATTTTGAAAACAAGTAAAATAGAAAAGGCACTTCCATACCAAGCAACGGCATTGCTGGCAGTTGTATGTCCAGTTGTCTCCACTGCGATACAGTTTATTTCCATTTTGTTGTAGGCACTGGCTGGTCACCCGGGTGTCACATTCTGGGCAGCAAAATAGATCAACACTTGAATTTTGACAGTTGCATGCCATCCGTTGGCAAAAGATCTGTCCGTCCTATATAAAAAACAAAACGTTTTAAAAAAGGTTTACGAAAATGAGTGCATACAACAACTTTACTCATTGAATCATTGTGTGACATATGTTCACAAATCATATGATTGCACTGCAGAGAAAAGGGTAGATATGAACTATTACAATGAAATCCCAGCAGACATCTGTCATCATCTCAGATGAAGTGGCACATTTCCCTCACATGCTTACATTTTAACATCCGACCTGTAAATCACCCATTCTGCAGCTCCGGAAATATGTCATTTTTACAGAACCTCGTTGTGATTGAGGAGTGGGGGGTAATGGGGGCGGGGGCGGCACCAGTAGTGTCAGCACACTGAGGGGGAAAGCAGACACACTGTTGAATTCAAGGGATCAATGGTAGCTACCATATTTGCTGTGGTAGCCGCCATTTGAGATATTCACTGTGCATGCAGGCAGCGAACAACATGGGAACCTGGTAAATCCCGAGTTCCAATGAATCCTACTTCACACATGCATGAATCCATGACCCATATTTGCTGTGTGAGAAGACATATGAGAATGGGACAAAAGGGGTGCTGCCTAGCCTTTGGCACGCTTTCAGATGGACACTGCCTTGGGAACTTTCCACCCCCCTCCAAATTAAGATCTAAACTGTAAACATAAAACATGAAAGCAAATCAATTTTTCTTCAACTCCAATATATTGAGGGTTCTTACATTTTAATTAAGAGTAGAATTGTGGAATCGGTCAGGGGCGTAAGGGAGATAGATAGATAGATAGATAGATAGATACACAGGAAGTGCCTTGGATAGATACGAGCAAAGGGAGAGAACAACAGAGTAAGTGAAAAAAGTGTAAGCAAGGAGAAAAGCCGATTGCAAAAGACTGATAGTAAAGGAGTAGACAGTAGAGAGACAGAGCCACAGGGAGACACCGAAAGTGCACAGTGACAGGTAGTAGACCAGGGAGGTATAATGAGAAGGAGGGGGAGGTAGAACTTTTTAAACAAGCATTGGCGATGCCAACAGTTTGGGCTTTTGTGTAGGCATGGGAAATGCACTTGCCAGGTACTGTCATAGTGGTATTAAATGGTCATTGATGGTTACAGGTGTGAAATGGTGCCGGGGCATTGAATAGCAGTGCCTGGCAAAAGCCTAATAGATATAAACAAAATGGATGTGTAGACCCCGGTTCGGGGGATTGAGGAAAGGAATTCCGGCATTTGAAGCTGCACCGGGGATACCGAAATAAATTTAAAAAAGAAAATCGTATCCGAGGCACAAGAGCCACACCAGAGACAAGGGATAAACAAAGTTAGAGTAAGGGACCCTCAAGCATGCTCACTCGAGGGTCCCTTTGCTCTAAAAAAGAAGAAAAATGTTTCTGGCACGAACCAAGAGCCTGTCAATGGTTTCATCCCTTTAAGAGGGTTGGAGGCCCTTTGCTCTGCGCCTGGCACTGCTGCAACCCAGGCCTTCATGCTGGCACTTCCCTGACCTGTAGGGGAGCGCCTATAAGCACAGCCACCTCCCGGGTGGCAACGAATCACTGTGGCCCGGGTGCTGCGGAGTGTCCAATTTGTGTTAAGTGTCCTGGGGTTGAATTTAAATGAAGGGGCCAACCCCTGTCGGGTTGCACACCAGAACTCCCTAGGACACACCTGGCAGATGTGACCCAGGTGAAGTGAGTTGTGTGGGGGCTCCCCACATTGCCTCTGATTGCTGGGCTAGATCTGACATATGCAGCCCAGTCCATGCAACGACTTTTGGGTTCGCCACGCTCTGTTGCCGCTGCTGCCTGCCTCTGCCTACTTCCAGCCCTTTAAAGAGTGTAGTTGTCTCCAAACACCCCATGCTGCTGCCACTAAAACCATCATAGTAGAGCGCAGGAAGAAAGAAGATCAAGAGAGCAGCAGCCAGAGACTTTGAGACGGCCCTTGCCAGGTTGCATTGCAAGTAAGGCCTTTTATAAATAGTTTTTAATACAGTCCACTGGATAGGATTGTACATATATTTTAAGAACTCTTATGTGTTCAATATTTTATGTTTTTGTGTTTTACTTTTTAGTAATGCGGCTGCTTGGGAGTTACTTAAGTTGTATATAGTGCCTTGTGTTTGCACTTTTTATAGAAAAACTCACAAAACCCTGCTGGTGTACCGTAAAAGTATGTAAGTAAGCTTTTACCAACTAAAAAGAACCGTACACCACCATTCCTTTTGTTCACCTTTCCATTTGTGCTCCAGTTACTCTAACCTTGTGTTTTCTCCTTAGGTGTATTTGGTAATGTTGCCCTAACTTCCCACCACTCCCTACACTCACTACCTTCATAGTGAGGTACACCGGGGTGATTTGGAACCCAGCCGAGTAGGATTTGAGACAGGTAAGAGGCAGGTCAAGTTATAAGTGAAGGGTTAAGCTGTACTGCGTGCCCGCCTACACCTGTCTCCCGTTAATGTGCAATAGTTAATCACCCTGCTAGAGTTGGCTTTGTCAATGCTTGTTTTTAACAGGACTTGTGTGAAGGACACACAGAGTGCTTATAAATCGAGTGACTGAAGGGGACCTGGTTAAAATATTTTTATTAGAGCAATAGTCAGTTCACAACCCTAATTATATCTTTGGGCCTTTACAAACTGTACTGGCACTGTAATCCGGCGGTAATACCTCAAAGAGTTCCCATGAGGAGGTGTATGGAAGGGGAGGATCTGGAACTGGGTGGAAATGGTCACAGGAATTAGCATGGGCATGGACAGTCAACGGGTGAGCAAATAACCAAACAACATATACAAGCTTTGTGTACCTCCTCATATAAAATACATCACAAGATATTTACTAATTACCGCATCACAACAAGTTAAGTCAAACAAGAAGTATCAAACGCATAACATCAACAAACAAATGGATTTCAAATAACCCAAACTTGGAAAAACAGTACACAAATGTTTTATATTAATGTGTAAAACGTAGGAAATACAACAGTTATGACAACAATACTTGTTTATAGATTAAATATAACAGCAACACAACATGCCAAACATTCTTCAGGGGTGGTAAAGTATATATATTCCTCATAAATATGGAATGACTCATTTGTTATCCTTATGTATTTGCGGAATCACCTTCTGTGTTATTCATGGACACTACAAAACCACAGCTACGTTTTTCCAATCACCAAGCTAAAGAAAAAGAAAAAATGACCACAATCAATAAGACCCTAAGTCACATGATGTTTTCACTTTTTCACAACACTATAAATGTGTATATAAATGGACACTTCCACAAAATAAACCACCTTACCTGCAGTTATCATCAGTCAAGGCAGTTCATACGCAATACAATAACGGTAGACACATTCAATGTGTATCATTTTCCGGGATCAGTCTGTGTCTCAATACCAAGAGCACAATGTATCTACAATAGGAAGAAAGCACAAACACCCTCAATATCAGTGGGCCACTACCACAGGCCAAAACCAACTCAACATAACCAATTTTCCAACAAAGCCCAAACAGGCTTATACAACATAAGATACTGCCTGGCATGTGCAATCCACAGCACCCATATGTCCGCCCAAGACACCAAACACCACCATGGTGTTAGGCTCTTAAATCTTAAGTGTATCATGCATTATCCACCACCAGGGAACCACCATCACCATATGAAAAGTGGCGCAGTCCAAGATCTAACCACACCATATGGCATATAGGCAATCTCCACAGTTATGAGATGTAACGTCTCATTGTGTACAAAACTCCCCACCACAAACTTGGTGCCAAAACCATTGTGCGTGTTACCAATGCTTACCCGGTACCTCAATTATGTCTCCTGAAAATGGTTTAAGTGTGCACCAAAAATGGTCAAAAAGGTATCCTTAGTGCCTCAAAAGCGCTCGGCACACATTTGACCTAAAGAACAAGTATAAAACAAATGCTGTTTAACTTCGACCAAAACTCATGTACTCTAAAAATACATTCGCTAAGGGGAGCTCAGCATGATCGCTAAATATAACTTACCAGACACAAATTTCAGGAACATTACAGAGTGAAGCCATATGGAACTGACCCCAAAACATAACATAAGAGTCACTAATCGAATGACCAAGAGTGATAGCACACACATGATCGCACACTTGCGGGCGTACTGATGTCATCATTATTCAACAAGTAAACTGCAACTAGACCTCTTCCACATACAAAGACACATTAATGTCATAAGACGGCACCAATTAAATACAACTTTACAGCTGCACATACACATTCACTGACCCTCCAAATTTACATAACAAGATCACTAACCATGTGTGATATTGTTGGGAAGGAGAGAGGGTCTTCCCATTCCCCTAGGTGATACTGAACAAGAACTAAACGCTAATAGAGTACATCCAGGGGGGAGGGGTGCACATAGAGTAGGGTGCACAATAACCTTCATGCATGCATTTCAAGCTATATGGCAGATGTAGGTGTGATCGCCATCTTGTTGAACAGCAACCATCTTAGAATTTAGGCCCAAGTGCGGAGGAAAGCATTATGTGTTATGGTATAAGACCCCTTGCATGAACGCGAACACCACCCCCATCACAGCCAGTTGTCACAGAGTCTAAAATATCCTCCTTTGTCCTAGAAGTTACAAGCCCTTGTGCCCTGGGAAGAATGCAGCCTGCAGAGTTCCTCTTGGCAGTACCATCCCACAGAACAGATAGCAAGACCCTACTTCCCCTAATGATCCCCCACAAGAAATACAGCTTTGCAATGCTTTTTTCCTTAAACCATTGCATGCCACAGGACCATCCAACCCCAGACCAACAACCATAAAGCTTTTACACCCCTCGATCGATCACTAAGATCAGAAGGCAAGGCTACTGCGCCTTCATGAATGGGTCATGTGAATTTGTGCAGCGAGGGGACAGGGTGGCAACAGATCATAGCCAAAAACTAAGGTGGAGGACCTTGGGAGTTGCTGATCTGTCTGAGAGAGAGTGAAGCATGTGAGTAAGTGTGACCTCAGCTCTCCTCACAAGCCCATCCCTGTATCTTCCAGGTGCTTGTTAAAACGATAAAATAACATTGTATTAGCCCAACTTCACCTTGGATGATGAGCTCAGCAGTGCCCACGTGGAAAGGGATGGACAGATGAAGACAGACCAATGGCATTGCATCCCATATGGAGCAGGCCCTACATGTATAGGACTCCTCCAATCCATATTATAGAATTGTACTATATGTCACTATGTCATTAGTCATATCTTTTACTCTTTTACGCTTATAATGTGCTATATGTCCCCCTACAGAACTTCGAACTTTTGGTGGCATCATAGTTCTTTGCTGATGCATTTCTATTTTTGTAGAAATAAATACTTGTTATCCTTGCAAGCGTGTCTTGGGCCTTTTTCCCTAGAGGACTGTATTATTTCTGGTGTGAGTGTGCAGGGGCTGTGCCTTCATTATCCAACGTCACATGGCAAACATGATGGAAAAGAAGAAGGACAAAGACAATGCAATGCATTCACTAGGAAAGTTGAAGATCGTTGCACCACCAGGGAAGAGACCAGCCGCGGAGTGCTCCGTCACAAGGCACCACCTTTTGGTTGCGGTACAGGGGTAGTGGCTATCCGGTTGCCGAGGTGCTCTGCACGGGCAATTCGACCACTGCGTCCTGAGGCGAAGAAAAAGCAAAAGGGACTGGTTGTTCCCACCAGTCAGGGGAAGAGACTCTCCGGCAGGGAGATCTCCTCTGTCGTCGGGAAGTGGTGAGTCAGTTCAGCAGGGCTCCACCGGAGGTGTCGTCGTTGCAGGTCGGCTCAGCTTTACCCTCGTCGGATTCTTAGGTCCTGTGGCGACTTCTGAAGATCCAGTCCCAAAAGCCCTGCTTTTATGCAGAAAACCCCCATTCATTCAGCCTAGCTGTCAATCAACACATGCTAAGTGGTGAGCGGGGAGGCTCACCACTTGGGCCAATCACACCAGAGTGCGACCGGAGTTGGCAAGGCAACTCGGTCCATGGTGCCTAAACCCCCTCCCACACCCCTGTGGTAACCCAGACAGAATGGCACCACTTTGGAGGGTCTCTGTACAGAAGCCCGCCAAAAGTGGAACAAAGGGCTCGACCTTTGGTTTAGAAGTCACAGAGACGAACACAGACGCCATTTTTAAAAACAGAGTTCTGGCAGAAAATACCATCCGATAGACTTATTTAAGGTAAGTAGACCGGTGGTATGTTAGAGATTAACGAGAAACAGTATCAATCTCTAACAATGGGAAGAATCCCATAGGGTTATATTCGGGGTAGAATATAACAAGTAGTTTCCACTGCCACCAGCCAAAACTCGACGAGGGGGGACGGGACACTGCCCCCTCGAATAACAGACCCAGGAGTAATCGAATTACCCCTACTAGTACGTCCACAATAGGATGGTTTGTACTAGTTCTGTTAGTAAATTTAGGTCTAGTAAAGCCAATGGTGACTTTACATGCCCGGGGAGTCAGTCCCCGGGTATGGAGTCTATGAGGGAGGTCTGCTAGGACACCCCAGTGTTACGGCACGTAGGGTGTGGTGTAACACACATAGAAAACCATATGAGACCCTATGGAGTAAAAGACCCCATAGCCCATAAAACACATTGACATTCAAAGGAATTACACACATTCATGTCCAAGAGTGGGAGAAAAAGTGTCTCACTCTTGGCAGGATGGAAAAAAACAAACTCCGGAAATCCAGCAAAGCTGCTGGGGGACTCACTAGGTTAGGAAATTCAGCCTAAACAGAGAATTCTCCCTAACACTCGCCCCCCCCAGACTAAGGGTCAGGAGGATTTAATCCACTCCTGGATGAATCTCATACCTCTAGTCGATGACATACATCTTAGAGAGACCATCAGCATTTTGGTGGTGACACCCTGACCTGTGCTCAATGGTGAAATCAAACCCTTACAGGCAGATCGACCATCTCAATAGTTTTGGGTTTTCCCCTTTCATTTGCATTAACCATCTCAAGGGTTGGTGGTCAGTCTGAATGACAAAAGTAGAACCATACAAGTACGGCCTAAACTTCTTCAGAGCCCACACGATAGCAAAGCACTCTCTTTCGATTGTTGCCCACCTTGTTTCAGGATCCTTCAGCTTGCGGCTGATGAAGCAAACGGGGTGCTCCCTACCTTTCCCATCCAGTTGACTGAGTACGGCACGTATTCCTACATTTGAAGCATCTGTCTGCACAATGAAGTGTTGGCAGTAATCAGGAGCTCTGAGTACTGGGGCTTTGCAAAGAGCCTTTTTCAGGTTTTCAAAAGCCTGATTGCACTCCTCGTTCCATCTAACCTTTTTAGGGAATTTGGGCGAGGAGATGACATTCAGTGGAGAAGCTATGGTCCCATAGTTCTCTGTGAAATTCCTGTACTACCCAGTGAGGCCTAGGAAGGCTCTCACTTGGGTTTGAGTAGTAGGTGTTGTCCAATTTTGCACATCTTCAATCTTACTGAGCAAAGGCCTTATTTCTCCACCTCCTACCTCATGTCCAAGATAGACTACCTTACTCTGTCCAATTTGGCATTGACTCGCCTTTATGGTCAGATTGGCTCGTCCAAGAGCCTGCAAAACATCTCTCAGGTGGGTTACATGTTCTTCCCAGGAATTGCTGAACACTGCGATGTCATCCAAGTATGCCAAGCAGAAGTCCTGCATCCCATTCAGAACCTGGTTTACCATTCGTTGAAATGTAGCAGGTGCATTCTTCAATCCGAAAGGCATTACCTTAAACTGGTATAAGCCAACGGGGGTAGAAAATGCAGTTTTCTCCTTGGCATGGTCGGTCAGGGCTATTTGCCAATAGCCTGACGTCAAGTCAAATGTGCTGAGGAACTTGGCGGCGCCAAGTTTATCCATCAACTCATCTGTTCTTGGCAAAGGGTGGGCATCAGTCTTGGTGACTGCATCAAGAGCTCTATAATCCACGCAGAATCGAAGCTCTTTGGATCCGGCCTTTGGTACTAACACAACTGGGCTAGACCATGGACTAGTAGAGGGCTCCATTACCCCGAGATCGAGCATCTTGCTGACCTCACTTTTGATGTGGATTCGTACATTTTCTGACATTCTGTATCCTCTGCTTTTGACCGGCAGCCAGTCACCAGTGTTATGTCATGCTGGCCCCAAGGGGTCAAGCCTGGTGAAAGCGAGAACAGAGAGGCAAACTGATTCAACATAGATTTGCACTCTTCTTGTTGCTCGGGTGTCAGATTGGAGGAGAGATTTACTCCTTCAATTTTTTCGTCTAAAGGTAAGCCACTGAGGAGATCCGGAAGAGCTTCACTCTCTTCTTCTTCCTCGGATGATGCTAGAAGCAACGCTCCTACATCGGGTCTTGAGACATACGCTTTGAGTCGGTTGGTGTGGAAGACTGTCGGAGCCTCCTTGGGATTGCCCAAGTCCACCAGATAGTTGACCTCTCCGAGTTTACCCACAACTCTGAAGGGTCCCATCCACTTGTCTTGCAAGGCCCTCTGCCTTGTTGGCATCATAACGAGAATGAGCTGGTCTTGAGCGAACTCAACCATGTTAGCCTTTTGATCGTGCCAGTGCTTGACCAATGCTTGTCCAGCTTTCAAGTTATCGTTTGCTTCCGTCATCATGTGCGACATTCTCCTCCGGAGACCTATCACGTAGTCAGTCACTCTGACTGGCTTGGGGGAAGGAGCACTCTCCAACCCCTCCTTAATCAGGGCCAATGGACCTCTGACGTGATGACCATAGAGAAGCTCGTAGGGAGAGTAACCTACTCCCTCCAGAGGGACTTCTCTATAAGCAAAGAGAAGGCATGGCAGTAGAAGGTCCCACTTACGCTTAAGGAGTTCTTCTAAAGCACCTATCATGCTCTTCATGGTTCGGTTGAACCGTTCTACCAACCCATTGGTTTGTGGGTGATAAGCTGTTGAGAACTTGTAAGTAACTCCACAGGTTTTCCACATGGCTTTCATGTAGTGGGACATACAGTTTGACCCCCTGTCAGAGATGACTTCCTTAGGAAACCCGACCCTAGTATAAATACCAAGGAGGGCCTTAGCCACAGCTGGAGCTGTAACAGTCCTCATAGGAATTGCCTCAGGATACCTAGTAGCATGGTCTACTACAACAAGTACAAACCTGTTGCCTGAGGAGGTTGGAGGATCAAGGGGACCAACAATGTCAATCCCTACTCTCTCAAATGGGACTCCCACAACTGGGAGAGGCACTAAAGGTGCCACATTCTTGGAGCCAACCTTACCAGAGGTCTGGCAGGTGTGGCAGCTCCTGCAGTGTTTTTCCACTTCGGCCCCCATCTTCGGCCAATAGAAGTAGAGAGAGAGCCTTTCCTTAGTCTTCTTGAAACTCAAGTGACCAGCCAAAGGAATCTTGTGGGCTAACTGCAAGAACTGTGGTCTGTTCTCTTGGGTTACTACAAGTCGTTTGTAGTCTCCAGGTGCAGACTCGGTCGGTTCACTGTAGAAGAGGCCATGTTCCCAGTGCAACCTGTATTTCCCAGGCTCTTGCCCTTCAGCCTGAGCTTCTGCCTGGTGGCGAAGACCTTCCAGAGTTGGACATTCCCTCTGTCCCTTACTGAAGTCTGCCCTGCTGGGTCCACCTTCTGCTAGTAAAGACTGCAGCTCAGGATGGTCAACAGGATCCAGATCTCCAATGAGTTCCTGGCCTTCCATTAGCTCTTCCTCAGAGTCTAATTCTACCACACAGGGTTGTACCTCCCTCTCAGCCTCGGCTGGAGGTGGAGTTACGGGTGTAACTTTGGACAACCGCGGGGAAGTCCGTGTTGGCTGCACTGTAATGTCGGCTGTTGGTTTCGGGATAGAAGTCTTAGGTTTCCCTTTCGCTTCTGATTTCTTGGAGACAGCGGCTGACAATTCCAGTGGAGCAGGAGTGATTTCTTTCTTCATCATCTCCTGGAGAGTACCGCGCATGGTCCTCTCTCTTGCGGGTCTGGTTAGCTCCTGTAACCGTTTACTAGGAGGTCTGGGAGTATGCGATACAACTCCGAGAGTTTTCAAATCGTTACCCAACAGTACGCGTCCTGGTACCTCACTCTGTATGCTGACAGGTATCTTCACAGTCATGTCGTTACACTGTATGAGAACTGGTAATTGGGGAAGCATCTGCACAGGCCCTCCAGCTAACTTGGTGAGGCGTTTGGGTGCCTTAGCAACATCCTCAGCCTGAAAAAATGATTTATCCACCACAGTTATGCTGGCCCCAGTGTCCCTAATGGCAGGAGTCTCCTGACCATTCACCTGGACACTGTCCTTATAATACTCTTTAGTATTATCGGGGATAGAATTATAGACATCTAAATTCTGTTGTTCCCACAACCCCAGAGCTACTAAAGAAACGCTGGCTGAGACTCCAATGGGTTCGTCAGCTAGCAGTAGAAAGTTTCCACTTGCCATTTGGACTTCCTCCTCTGGAGCGAAGGCTAAGGAGACAAGCTGGACCCCTGAAGGTTTACCCTTACATCTGGGATCTCCTTTCACGTGGGCAGTCGAGCCACAAACAAAGCATTTACCGAATGTTCTCTGGAATGGTGGCTTGTTCTGACCTCCTTCCGGTTTGGCACCAGAAGACACACTATTCTGCTGTGGTTTTCCTTGTGGATTACCCTTCTGGTTTTGTTTGGGGCCCTCTTTGGAATGTGAGTTATTAGAATTCTCTTTTGTGTCTTTTTTAGGCTGTTCTCCCTCATCCTTTTTCTGAGTTGCCCCAGAATCCTTATGAGTAACCCTGTTGGCAACCCATAAATCAGGAGCCTTAGCTAGCGTCCGGGAATCCAATTCCTTCGAATCAGCCAAGTGCTGTCTGAGCTCAGGAGAACAGGCATCATAAATCGACTCCAACATAAAAAGATTCTTCATACCCTCATAAGTGTTCACTTTGTAACCCTTAATCCATTCCTCTAAGTGTTTCAACCCTTCACTCACCCAGGTAGCCCAAGGGGTACCATCATGCTTTTTGAGGGTTCTAAACCTCTTAAGATACTGGGAAGGGGTCTTCCCGGATCTAGCTATCAAAGCTAGTTTCACACTTTCGTAATCCGTCTTATCCGCCTCCCCCAACTCCATTACCACATCAGTCGCAACAGGAGGGAGCCTAGAGAACAACCAGGGAAGTAAATAATTCCCGGTGATGTCCTGGAGCCCATGATTGTACTCAAACAGTTTTAACCAATCCAACACATCCAATCTCGGTTCATACAAACCCACTAATTCCTTCGGCATCCGGGGTCTTTTTGGACTGGAGCTCCTAGAGGAACCAGAGGAGAGAGAAGCATTTTCCATAGACAACTTTTTCATCTCTAACTCGTGATTAAGTTCTATTTCCCTGAGTCTTAACTCAGCTTGCTTCTGCTCAGCCTGGGCAATCATCCGCCTGAACTCGAGCTCTTGGTTTCGTTCAGATTGAGCCAAGAACCGTTTGTATTCTAATTCGAGCTTCATTTTTTCGAGTTCAAAATAAGCGGGGTTACATGTGGGACCTGGTATGGGCCCCGTAGGTACAGCTGGTAAGGCAGGTAGAGGAGCAGGGGAGACAGTTTCGTTAGCCTCTCCTTCCTCTTCAGCCTCTTCATCACTATCATCAGAATTACGATTTAGATCAACACCATCACTGTTATCTACATTTGCTGGAGAAATTGGTTCCTCTGAACCAGAACCCAGACTTTGGTTCACCAGCAATCTCTCTATTAGTTCTAACTTCTTGCCTCTTACAGGAAGATTCTCTTGCCTACAAAGAGCTCACAAACTATCAGCAATTTCACTAGACAAGGACTCTTGACTGTAAGTTTCCATCGTAGACATGTTTTTGAAAGTTGCTTTTTAGCGCTAAGCTTTGTGATTAGTTATCCTAAAGTGTTGAAAAGCACTCTAAACTGTATACTCGATACAAATCCCACCGCTGTATACCAGTGTTAGGCGGAAACCTGTGCAGTTCCCTCTGGGACTACTGCAAAAGATTTAGGACTACAGGTGTTTGGCAGTAAACCCACTTGGTAGCAGTCTGTACCACACAGATTCACTTGGTAGCTGTGGCTGAGCAGTCAGACTTCCCTCAAGAAGAGTTAAGCAGTATGTGGAGTATACAAATGAGGGCAATTCTTCACAGTAAGACAAGCAAACACGGAACAAGGCTTCAGTGTAAAGATATAAAGGTATTTATTTATAACGGCACATCTATAGAAAACACTTTGGCACTATCACGGCAAACAATTCAATTACAATTACTCCACGAAGAAAACAGATCAATCCCCCTAACAATTGTTTGACAAATCTAGGTTCTACCAGCATCACTTATTTGCAGACAGAGGTGTATGCCTCAACCTAGATGGCACACTAGTATTTGTTAGGACGGGAGAGAAAATAAGCAGGTTACGAAATCAACATGGTCCCAATACTGAACGGACAAATGCAAGGCAAGAAGACAAGAACCACGGTAGATTATAAACTTCAGAGGCCAGGCCCACTTGGAGAGAGGCGAGGCGATATGTCCCAAAAGTATCTTAGTGGAAATGCGTTCGAGTCTTTGAAGCAAATTGTTATCGGCAGATTGGACCAGTTCAGAACAACACGCTAGAGAAAGCTTGGAGGCGACCCTATGGAGAGGCGAGGATTAAGACACCTCGCTCTATCTAGCAACAAGGGAAGCCAGGCGGACACAGTACCTTGATTGTGGAGAGACAGCTCCGGCGGGGGCAGTTGTTCCTGGTGGTGGATGCACGTCTGGTCTTTGCCAAGAGAAGAGAGGATCTCGTAGTCGAAGGAAAGTTGAAGATCGTTGCACCACCAGGGAAGAGACCAGCCGCGGAGTGCTCCGTCACAAGGCACCACCTTTTGGTCGTGGTACAGGGGTAGTGGCTATCCGGTTGCCGAGGTGCTCTGCACGGGCAATTCGACCACTGTGTCCTGAGGCGAAGAAAAAGCAAAAGGGACTGGTTGTTCCCACCAGTCAGGGGAAGAGACTCTCCGGCAGGGAGATCTCCTCTGTCGTCGGGAAGTGGTGAGTCGGTTCAGCAGGGCTCCACCGGAGGTGTCGTCGTTGCAGGTCGGCTCAGCTTTACCCTCGTCGGATTCTTAGGTCCTGTGGCGACTTCTGAAGATCCAGTCCCAAAAGCCCTGCTTTTATGCAGAAAACCCCCATTCATTTAGCCTAGCTGTCAATCAACACATGCTAAGTGGTGAGCGGGGAGGCTCACCACTTGGGCCAATCACACCAGAGTGTGACCGGAGTTGGCAAGGCAACTCGGTCCAGGGTGCCTAAACCCCGTCCCACACCCCTGTGGTAACCAAGACAGAATGGCACCACTTTGGAGGGTCTCTGTACAGAAGCCCGCCAAAAGTGGAACAAAGGGCTCGACCTTTGGTTTAGGAGTCACAGAGACGAACACAGACGCTATTTTTAAAAACCGAGTTCTGGCAGAAAATACCATCCGATAGACTTATTTAAGGTAAGTAGACCGGTGGCATGTTAGAGATTAACGAGAAACAGTATCAATCTCTAACAATGGGAAGAATCCCATAGGGTTATATTCGGGGTCGAATATAACAAGTAGTTTCCACTGCCACTAGCCAAAACTCGACGAGGGGGGAAGAGACAGTGCCCCCTCGAATAACAGACCCAGGAGTAATCGAATTACCCCTACTAGTACGTCCACAATAGGATGGTTTGTACTAGTTCTGTTAGTAAACTTAGGTCTAGTAAAGCCAATGGTGACTTTACATGCCCAGGGAGACAGTAGTCAGTCCCCGGGTATGGAGTCTATGAGGGAGGTCCGCTAGGACCCCCCAGTGTTACGGCACGTAGGGTGCGGTGTAACACACATAGAAAAACATATGAGACCCTATGGAGTAAAAGACCCCATAGCCCATATAACACATTGACATTCAAAGTAATTACACACATTCATGTCCAAGAGTGGGAGAAAAAGAGTCTCACTCTTGGCAGGATGGAAAACAGCAAACTCCAGAAATCCAGCAAAGCTGCTGGGGGACTCACTAGGTTACGAAATTCAGCCTAAACAGAGAATTCTCCCTAAAGCTAGCAAAATACGGATTCACACTAATGTGCTGTTGTAATTGACTGCTTATCTCGTGTACTCTATTGTAAACCTCTCTCCTAGATGTGGTTCATGTTTGGCATGTGAATTGACTTTTGACACATGAAGCATGGAACTGAGACTTGCCAATATGTGGCAACTGATGGAATTTACTAATAGTAATTCCACTAACATCCTATACTTTTTTAAGTGTCCAACTGATATGATATATAGAGGCACAACAAATCATAAAGCAAAACACACATAATTGAACAGAGGAGTTGTCTTTGCAATCATGTTGAAACTACCCCTATGGTAAAGCACTTCATGGCTACTGGCCATTCCCATATAGAGTTGAGATGGGTAGCCGTGATGAAAGTGAAAGGTCCCTGCCAGAGCTTTATAAATTGTAAGCTACTTCAATTAGAACAGAAACTTATATTTCTAACTAAAAGCCACATTAGGAGTCTTAATGATTACATAGAATGGAATCTTGCATATATTTGTTAATTTCTGGGTCAAATGTTATGTAGTATTGATTACTGAAGGATGCTTAAAGGGATGTTTCAACATGGTTCCCTTTTATTGTATTATTTGGAATGTATGTCATTGATAGCCACATATGGCATAATTTAGTTTTAACCACAATATGGTTTAATTTTCTCAAACATCTCCATCAGTGATGGTACATGGATTTCCACATATGCACACAATGAAGATACATTCAGAATATAATGTAAAATAAAGATTTGCCATGGATGTGCTATTGTGGATCAGCTCGATACAAGATAGAGTACAAGAGATAGGCAGTCATTTGCATTAGCGCGTTAGTGTGAATCCATATTTTGTTAGTGCATTGCATCGACTTTGTCTTTCTTCTTTTCAATTGCGTTTGTGGTGTGATATTGGATATCACGCATGGTCAGTGATCTTTGTTTGTACGTTTAGAGAGTCAGTGAATCTGTATGTGCAGTGGTATAGTTGTATTTAATTGGGCCATCTTATAGCATGAAAGTCACTTTGTAGGTGCAGCGTTCTAGTCACAGTCTACTTGTTGAATAATGATAATGGCAGCTTGCCTGTCTGCAGGCTATCATGTGTGCACTATCAGTCCCCAAGTTTGGGCCGTTAAAATCCATCTGTTTGTTGGTGTTATGCATGTGGACACTTCTTGTTTAATTTAACTTATTTATTTATGAATTTGTCATTTATTAAGCACACTAAACCCTTGGGCATCAAGGCACTGGTTAGATACAAGGATGTAGAACATTTAGACATTACATTATACTTAATAGTAATAGTTGCATAAGAGATTTGGCATTTAGATAAATCAGAAAGGTTAATAAATGGATGTGTTTTCGTGATGTTCACAGGAAAACCACGTTTTTAGCTGCTTGCGGAATGCCAAGTTGTATAGTTCAGATCTTAGTGATGTGGGCATGGCATGCCAGATCTTAGCTGCAATCACCGGGAAACTGATTCCTCCTGATCTTGATGGTTGAATCTAGGTATGTTGAGTTGCCACATGTAGCCGGTGCAGGTAGATCTGTGTTAGGTAAGAATGTATGCAGTCCAACTGGTGTGGGACTACACAAGACTTATCTCTTGGTATTAGGTAACCCACCTTATAATACAGGCCTGTACTGCACAAGTTGGTAGTGTGACTCAGCAGCCAGACCTATCTTGAGAGGGGTAATGTGAGCTGTACAGCTGTACAATGAAATCAATAAATACAGGTATCCAAGTAAACACATGCACACTTATTTATTTATATATACACACAGATATGTAAACCATTCTTTGAAAAGCAGCAACTAACAGTAACATTAATCCCAACATTAGGATTCAATTTATAACAAAAGCAATAAGGCAGATGAATAACTTTTCAAATGTTATACATTTTCGAGCACATAAGCGAAATAATTTGAGTTCATTAATATCACTTATTTGTGATCACCATTGCAATGTTGAGTTATAAGGAGGGAAAGGGTATTGTTAGATCTGAAGATACTTTGCACTTAGAAAAACAGTTAGATTCTCCCAGGAGAATGTAGGATGTCTTTTATCCCAGCAATAATAGTGTTCAACAATTAAATCCTGTAAGGGAACAAGCACTGACAAAGCCAATAGATTCAGAAGGGGGCCTTTAGGGAGCCAGCACAGCCACAATCAATGGGCTACTTCAAAGTTCCTCTGCTCTCTTCTTAGAACATGTTTCATCAAAGTCAGTAGTTCAAATTGAAAATCACAGCAACTCAAGAGGAGCCACCTTGAAGAAGCACATGCTAAAAGACCAGTACAAGTGAGTTGAGGGCAACTCTATAGAGGGTACAAAAACAGTGCCTATTGTAGGAAGCACCACACATGGCAAAAGGTTGATGATGTACCACAAGCCCCACAGTACCTGTGAACTGAAGAATTTGTTCCAGCTGGATGCCTTCCTGTTGCAGTGTTGCAGATATTTGTTCCTGCTCCTTGGGCGTGGTGACAAAATGGAGGAAGTCTGGCAGGATCCTGCAGCAGCACTCCAGGGAGGGACTCGGCAGCAATGGATTCTCCTTGATTCTGTCTTTTTCTCAGTGCCAAAGAAGAATGAACAGCTCTGGTTAGATGTTGCTCAATCCATCAGTCCTGGACTCTGGTGCAGGGACTCTGGATGTAGATTCATTGCTTCTATAGAGTCCTCTGGATCTCCACAAAGTTTTGGCTGGATTCACACTTTTGAAGACAATGTACTTGATGATGGTCGGGGTTCCCTGGTCATTGGAATTCTGCAGCCTTGCAAAGTCACAGCAAATCGGGGGTTGCACAATAATGAAGCTTGTCTCAAGTCTAGTTGGTCTCATAAGCTCACATGAGGAAGTCATCCCATAAGGGTCTTCCCAGTCGAAACGAAAACAGGGTCAGCACAGCTGCAGGGCTTCACTGGGCACTTTGCAGACCAGGAGGGTGCTGATGGCATCTCTTCAGGTCTTCTTTGTCGGATGGTGTCCTCCAGTGGTCGACTCTGCTTCTAGTCCCAAAAACCTTGCCTTTTAAGTTCCCAGCCAGCAAATCAGAACTGTTTTCACTCAGGCACAGCTAGGGACAAAGGACAGGGACGTTTCGGGACACTCCCTCACTTCCTGCCTTTTCAGACACACTGGAGCCTGGGCAGGCTTCAGGGCCAAAGGCAAAATGCACAACAGACTTAAACCTGATTCAAAGAACAGAGTAAAAGCTCAGAAGCAAGTAACTGACAAGAATTAGTGAAAAAAAAGACAAGGGCCATTTTGAGAAAATGGTCAACCTTGGGTGCTGTACTGTAGCTGAGAAATCGGCCTGAAGATAGTAGTAAAAAATAAACCGCTGCCATCAGCCATTCAAGTGAGTTAGTGTAACAGCTTTAAATGTGGAGTGGGATACAGTAGTTACTATGTAACTCCCCAGCACTTCACATAAGGTGGTGTGTGCTGGACCCACAAAAGAAAAGGTAAGACAGGGGTCATCTTACTATTCTTGGGAACTTACTATTCACCCAAGAAAATATAGTTAAACATTAAGAGAAGTCCAATGGACTTTTCAGTGACACTGCACAAAAGGTGTTGTGTGTCATAATGACTAAAGCAGTTGTCTATGGAGTATCAAAAAAGTCACATTCACTCAGGAGTTAAAATTATACAAGCCTGAGTCCAGCAAAAGAGCTGGAGTTCTCTAAAGTTGAAGGTATTGCCACAGAATCAAACATTCTCCCCAAGACACTTTTGGAATGACAGTTGGCAAACCTTAGTGACAAGTATTGTGGGGCTTTGTTAGCTATGCACTTATGAGTGATTTGAACAAAATGGGTATGCGGATATGCAGCCAATGCCTTTGTCTCCTGATTTCAGATATATGGTATTTTTTCCAGATGCTCAAGGCTGCTCTCAAGGCGTTGTTCTGTATAACTTGCAGCTTGTTGATGTGCTGGTGCAAGTTCCCACAAAGAGTGAGTTGCAGTCGTCAAGTCTAGAGCCTATTAGCATTCTTGCTAGCATGATGCAACTGTCATAAGAAAGGAAAGGTCTGCAGGTATTGATTCATTTTGTGGTATAGGCTGTTGATGAGGCAATTGCCTTCACCTGTTTGGTTAGGGACACATTTGAGTCTAGATAGACACCAAGAGTTTTAACTTCATGAGAAACTGGGATAGTGTTGTCATCAATAACAAATGCTTTGTATGCTGCGTCAAGTTTCTTTAGTCGAGATTGTGAGTGGGCCAAAAGCAATACAGTCTTGTCATTACGGCATAGTGAGTGATGCGCCATCCAGGACTGAATGGTGTGGTAGACTTCGCCAAGTGTTTTGGTGTTGATGGTCTAGTCTCCTGAGATAGGTGGGAGGATCTGAGTATCATCCATGCAATTAGTGTAAGTGATACCCCGGGCGTCCAAAAGATCAAAATGTGGCTTAGTGAACACATTGTAAAGGGTAGGTGAGACAAAGGAGCCCTTTGGGATGCCGCACATGACTAAGGAAGGCTGGGCAGAGCCTGTGGGAGAGAAAACTCTTGCTGTTCTGCTGGATAGGAAAGAGACAAGGTGATCGCAGAGAATTTTGTGGTCAACCAAATTGAAGGCTGCAGAGAGGTAGATCTAACAAGAGAAGGATAAATAACTTGCCATCATCTTTGAGTGCATCCATTTGATTTCTTAAATTTAGGAGTGCGGATTCCGTACCTTGGCTAGGTCGGAAATCTGAATAGCGTAAACCCAAGAGATTATTAGTTTCCATGTGTGATTGAATTTGAGGGTATGTGGCTCTGTCTAATATTTGAAGAGGAAGGGGACAGTAGTGATGTGGAGATAGTTGGTAGGGATATTTGGGTTTCTTAAATAAGGGAAAGACCCATGCGTCTTTCAGGCGGGCTGGCACTAGACTAGTAGCGAAAATGGAATTGATCAATTAAAGGAGGAAGTGCTTCTGCTCAGTCTTTTATGATTGTGGCTGGATATATTTATTTTAATTTAATTTATTTTTACATTTGTAAAGCGCCCAAATCCTGAGGCACCAGGACGCTGTTGCTAAACCAGTTACATGATACAATCTTTGCAAACTAAATTGTACATTTCAAGTTTTAGGATAGAAAAGCATGAATAGCAGATTAAGGACAGCAAACAGTGTTCAGTGGGCAGAAGGCCAGAGTAGGTGCTTTTCACTTAGGTGAAAAGCCATATTTTTAGAGATTTGTAGAATGTCCAGTGGGAGCACTCAGCTCTTAGTTCAGTGGGGAGAGAGTCCAGTGGTTGACTGCTATCATAGGGAAGCTCGCCCTCCTCCTTTAGCTCTTTTGGTTTTAGTTAGGGTGAGGCGGTGAACACTGGTGAACCTTACCAGTCTATTGTATTTGGATCTCTCTATTTTCTGGGATAGGCATTGCATTGCTGAGTTGCTCAAACATTTGTGAGCCATTGATGGCGTTTTGAAAATGATCCTTTCTTTAATGGATGTCCCTTGGAATCTGGAAGGTTTGAGGACTTTTATGATTTGTGTTACCGCCAGGTCAGAGAGAGGTTTGAAGTTGAACCAGTGCTTGGGGTGTTGAGGAGAATAAGGCCTAGGTTTAGGAATGGCATCTGTAGTGGTCAGATTATATTTCTTATTTAGGATCTTTCCTTGGAGTAACAGTATTGTGTCCTGATGCACTGTTTGAATATGTGTACACCAGGTAGTATCTTTAATGCAGTTCTGTGGTTGAGGCGCAGGGGAATCCAATTCCCTTAGTATGTTAAAGAGCTCTCTGCTAGATGTTTTGGCATTGTCGATTCTGGCATTATATGTGTCGTTTTTTGCTTCCATTATGGCACATTAGTAGTCTTTTGCTAGCTTAGTAAAATATGTTTTTTGGAGTCTGTGTGGTCATTCTTCCCAATGGTTTCAGCTGCACATTCGTTTATTTAGAATATTTTAAGGGCTGGCGTGAAGTTTGTATAAAGGTGGGATTGTGATTTGGCTTTTCATGTTCCCAGAGGGGCTATAGAGTCAAACATCCATAGTAAGGAGAGATTGGAGGTCTCAACCAGCGAATTTGGGGTTGCTTGAGCTAGTTTGATGGCCGTTGAGGGCAGTTAGTAAAGGCAGGATGCGAACTGGGGTGATATTCTTGGACTTTCTGATGAGCATAGCTGGCAAGGGGGCTGCAGAGGTCTGTGGCTGATTAGCAACAGATATACTGAAGGAAATGATGTTGTGATCAGACCAAAGACAGTTAGAATTGGACACTATGGTAATGTTACAATTACGTTCTACCATCCATTCTAAGATTCTGCCTTTGTTATGAGTAGGGCATAGTATGCATTCGGTGAAGCCCAAGGCCTCAATGGTGTTTCTAAAGCCAGAGCATTGGGGTTAGTGCTGTCATTGTAGCCAAGGTTGGTATCTCCCAGTAGGATGGTTCTGGAGGAGGGCTTAGTTTTAATAGAAATGCGGTCTGTGATGTCATCTATAAAAAGAATGCACTGGGCCAGGAGTGCGATAAATTAGATGGTTGATTACAGTAGCAGTATGGGTGATTGAAGGTTTTATGGTGAGGAGTTTGCCTGATTGAAAGGTGGTTGTGTTATTGGTTTTTCTGATGTCTAGTGAATCTTTAGTGATAAAGTCTATTCCCCTGCCCTCTAATGTCCAGTCTGTCTTTGGAAAAGATCGAATACATGTTAGGGATTGCCAGAGATAGTAAAGGGCCAGGGGCAGAGTTCAGCCAAGTTTCAGTGATGGCTTATTCATCCAAATCATTGGCGGTAAGTAAATCATGGATGTCAAGGGCATGGGCAGTCAGTAATCAAGCATTAATGAGGGGTGCTTTAATCACAGTGTCACCAAAAAAGGTTGCATTTTGGAGGTGGCCTAGTTTGCTGAGTTGATGTAAGTGAAGACTGAGGAAGAGGTCCAATGGTAGGGGTTGTGAGCATGGTGTTAGAATTAGGTGAGGGCGTTGCTGTTGTGTTGATGTGAGGTGTGGAAGGCACTGAGATGATAGGAGCAGTGCATAAGCCCTGTTGGGTGTTAGTGGAATGTAATGCTAGGACAACTTGGAAGAGATGAGATTTGCGTCCCTTCTTTCTACGATAGATGCCTTGAGAGTTTGGCAGTTTGAAGAAATTTGAGGAAACGTGAATTTTTTTCTAAGGAGCCACTGAGGGTTGACACTCTTGAGGAAGAAGGTTTTTTGTGGCAGAACGTAACTGTTTCTCTATGTGGGGTGACGAGTTTCACATCCGTGTGACGGTAGCAGATGTACAGGCTTGAAGGTGCTTTGTTGTACAATTGATGCGGGCAGCAATGCTCCGATGCATGGAGTGCGGCTAGTCGGCGATGCAAGGTATTTAAGCCTTAGCAGGCTAGTACATGATCAATTTGAGGAAATTGGGTGTTCAAGAAATATAGGAATTTCTTCCTCTAGGTCAGTGCAGGCAAGGGGAGCTTGCGCAAGGCACAGTGTTGGCAACAAGCATGGAGGCGCTTATTTTGGGTCAGATAAGGCAATGGGAGATCACGCAAGGCGCTGTGTTGCTGGCAAGCATGGGGGCTCTTGTTTTGGGTCAGTGCAGGCAATGGGAGCTTGTGCAGGGTGCAGTGCTGCCAGCAAGCATGGAGATGCTTGTTTTGGGTCATTGCAGGCACGGGACCTTGAGCAATGTGTGGTGTAGCTGAGGGCAAGAGTACAGTAGGCAGGATCGACTCATGCAAAGGCAAATATATGGACATAGAGCGTTTGATAAATTGTTTGGTAATACAAGATCGGGCATACCGTTTGAAGGAAGTAATTGTTTGGCAGCCATCCACGACCAGACAGGGAAAGTCTGAGGCCTCAGCAGTTGGCCTTTGCAGGGGCCCAGCATTATCTGCCGGCTCCCATAGGTTCTGGGCAAATCATCAGGAATGGGTCTATCGGCTTCAGCAGGTGGCAGGCTGAGGGCTGGCCTGACAACAGAAGGGCAACTTGGTGAAAACACAGCAGCTATTTTAGCAAGGCCAAATTCGGATACAGACAAATTCGAATTTAGCAGCTTTTCATCAGAGATTTCCAGTACATCATTAGTTGGTATTTTCTTAGATTGTGTTGTGATACAGTATTGAGTACATGTCCTGTGATTTATTGTATGTAATACAATATCTTTCTATTTGTTCAATCAATACATTGATTATGTAACCTCTGGGTTGAAGTATAACCATCCTCTGTTTTTGTTGATATATTGTTATGGGTCCATCAAGTAGGCTGGACTTGGACACCTTCAAGCTGTTTTTTCCTGACTATTAATTGCTCCTCCTCATGTGCCATTTGTCCCTATCTGTGCTCTAAAGCAATAGTTTTGGCTTTAGCCCAAACTGAAAATGGATAAATAGAAGAAGTGAGAGTAAATGGTCGGGAGAGCGAGAAAGTGACACAGAAGAGGGCAGAAACCTCTGGGTCGGAAACACAATAAGAGTGCTCCTATCTCATCGCTTACAGAAAATAAATCTGCATCTAACTCCCTTTTTAGTAAAAAATATGTCAGAGAATCGTTTGCTTTCTGAGTAACAGTCTGCAATTTCTCGATATTAATTTTCAATATACTGAACAGTTCGAGCAGCCTCATTAATTTAACAGAAGTAGAGACTTTTAACAACTCCCCGAGTACCAAAAGCAAAGGATCATTGTAACATGCTGGGACTTGGCAGCAGTACTCGAGTGCACGTTCCTAAGGCTTTTCCTGTTATGTTCAATGATCTGATGAACATAGCATGGGGTTCTGTAACAGAATTGTGTGCACATGGATGTGTACAGCAAGATCACAATAACGAATATCTTGCCATCTAATACCGCGTTTCTGGCATTTAGTTCGTTGATCTTCCAACTTTATTAAATGCTCCTTTACCCACTACAGAGGTAGCTAGCTAGAGTGGATTCAGTTTGCCTGTAATTTGACAGCACGCACAGCAATTCCTAAAGTGGAATGTATTAACTGGCATATGCAAAAATCAATAAACAAATGGAACGCCATTTCGAATCTCACACCAATAGAAACAAGGCCACTTGTATTCGTGAGAGCCACATGGTCCACTGTTTGTTATTAGTGATAATTAGGGTGAACATTCTAAAATGCAGTATGAAACTGTTTCTTCAAAGAATGGTTTTACTTACCCAAAAGTGACATGCAAATATTTGCGGGGCACAGAGGCAACATACCCTTATCCAGTGAATATTTGCCAGTCACTTTGGGGGTATGAACCAGTCCCCACTTCTCCAGAAGCATGTATGTGCCTCCTTTTGCCACGCATGGCTACGAGTGATCTCATTTCCCTTAATACCCCAAGCAAATTATTGTTTTCTATTTTCAGCAAGAGTGAAATAGAAAAAAAAATGTAGCATGTCCCAAACCTGGATGGGTCTGCCAGACTACAGTTAGATAGCGGTGCATTTTATACACTGCTGTGGGTGATGACAGAAACGTGCCCTCGCTCGAAAGGTCTTCATTTTACCCTTGTATGACCTCAAACTTTGCCGAGCAAGTGTATGTAAAGGTTAGAAATAGTTAAACGGCAAATAACCCCTAAAGTTGCAGGTGATTCGGGAAAATTACCAAACGGGCTCGACCAGCACTGTATGTTTTTACTGATAAACATGTGTCTGCAATTGGTGACATTACACACTTTTTATTTGTTGGATGGTGCTCTTCATTAAGTAAATCATGTCACTGAAAGGATAGGTTGGAGAACAGAGAATTGAGGTGAAATGGTGGAAATATGCAAATACATGCTAATCCTGCATGTGTGGATATTTATTTTCTAAATACACATGTCAATGCAGTTTTTCACAATACAAAAATCTCATAAGACATTTTAAGTACTTCAGTTATAAATACTTCAAATAGGTCTATACTCCGGCGAATGCAATGGAGCAGGGAAGACACCCAAACGTACAGCTTTCGAAAGCCAATGCAAACCACAGATCACATATGGCCAGCAATGGTTTTGTGTGTGCATATGCACAATAAGCGGAAATACATGGAACCTGAAAACAATTATACTATCTGTCACAGATGGCCTCAGAAATCCACAAAGATAGTTCATTTAACGTGATTTGTCAAGGTTTTATAGAGCTCTTCTCGGAAGATCAGGATCGTTCAAACTAATGGGGGTCCTTATGGCTCTCTCGACCTCTACGTGGGCTCCCTCCATGCTAGCTCAGGCGTCCATATCCCCCAGTAACTCCCTGATGTACTCTAAAGCTAGCTAACCCTACTTTCTAAGCCTTCCTTATCTTGACTGGGAAACCTAAAGGCCTTGGCTTTTTCTATTTATCTTGCCTTGGACCTTCTAAGGGATACATCTGGTCAGTTGGATTGCCTGACATAACTAGGGTTTTCTCTTCCAGTGTCTTCCCTTCTCACTCTATCTTATTTTTACTGGCATGGGAAGACGTATGGCAGTGTATATGGCCAAGGAAATGTGCACAAGATCACACAGTGAGCAATACACATCAAACAACATGCATTCAGGAACCAAGAAATATGCACCATAATAGCAGGATGTGCAAGTGGAACACAATACAAATATATGAAAAGGGATGTGGGGTAAGCACTTACAAGCTCCTTATGATTACAAAGAAAGTTGGCAAGCTCCTGACCTACAATTGCTATTACAGTTACTGTCAGCGCTAAGCCCACATTAAGGACATGCAATGACTTGATCTGTGAGCTAACACCCATGATGGTATTGTATAAGGTAACTTAAAGACAATACTCACAATTTTGTATTTCTTTTATTTATTGGGTATTTATAATGAATGTGTTTCAAGGCGCAAAAAGACAAGGGGGGGGCGACAAAACAAAAATGGTCATACTAGGGCTTGTGGCATTCAGATGTTGCAAGTGCAAAAACAAGAAGTGTGGGGGAGAGGGAAGGGGGAATAGCCGGTCAGGGCAGAAGTGCCGGTCAGGGTGGAAGGGCATGTGGGTTAAGTGAGTGCCTGGGGGAGAAGTTGGACAGAGCCAGGGGACTGCAGAGAGTGCAGGGGAAAGAAGGTCCGCATGCTAAGTGTGAGGAGCAAGGCTGGAAGCTCATGGGGTGCAGGAGCAGCCAGGCAAGTGCAGGGAGCAGATGCCCAGAAGGGCAAGTGCAGGTTGAGAAAGGGGTCAGGGGAGACCAAGTGCAGGGGTAGACTGGTTGATGAGGCCATGGTGACTTGTAAGATTCTGAAGGAGCCAGACAGCCAGACAGCCAGTCAAGAGGCAGAGGGGGACATTAGCAGTGGGGGAAGAGAAGAAATTTGGAAGAGAAAAGGAAAGTCTTGTGCAGCTTCTGGAACATAAGGAGATCTGGCTTAAGTCTGAGAAGGGGTAGGGAGGTCATTCCAAAGGGAGGCACCAGCAGAAGAGAACAACCTAACCCTTACTCTCTGCTTGGAGAAGCATCTGATCTTCAGAGAGTTGGAGCTAGAAGAGCAAAGGACTCGAGCAGGGAGGTAATTAACCTTGCGGATGATGCAGAGGGTTTTGAACTTGAATCTTGCAGCAACCAGGAGCCGGTGGAGAGATTTAAGGGTTGGGGAGATGATTTCCCTGAGCTTGAGACCAAGCATAAGTCTTGCAATCATATTCTGGATTAGTTGAAAGGTTGAAGGGAGGAGTTAGTCAGATTGAGGAAGAGGCTGTTGAAGTAGTCCAGCCTGGATAGGACCAGAGCTCTGGAGACATTGAGAGTCTGGGAGAAGGTGAGAAAAGGGAGAATGCCTCTGAGGAAATGCAGCTTAAAGTGGGCCTTCTTGGCAAGGTCCAGGATGTGAGGAGAGAAGGAAAGAGAGGAGTCGAAGATGACACCAAAGTTTTTAGCCTCACAGGAGGGTGAGGGGAGGGGGTCCATGAAGGGTGGCCAGAGTGAATCAGGGACAGAGGGAGCTGGGGTCCCAATGAGAAGGATGTCAGTCTTACTGGCATTAAGGCAGAGATTGTTAGCAGTGCACCATTCTTGAATAGCAGACAGTGAGGAATGAGCGATGAAAAAGAGGAGGAAGAGGAGGGAAGCTTGAAGGAGAGCTGCATGTTATCCGCATAACAGTGGAACTCAATGGGAGACCAAGAACGAGGAGTTCTGATGTTAAAATTAATTGTGACCCGAAATTCAAGAGAAATCTGGTCAATATTGAACAATGAGGCTACCTCCCAGAGCGTAATGTTATCAAATGGTGTATTTTTTTCACAAAAAATGAAAGTACTTTAAAGGAAAACCATGTTGCACAAGTGGAGTGGGACAGTATTGAATCACTCAACCACATAAGTACCAAACTTTCAAAACTAAAAAACTCCCGAGCAGCAGTCCCGGATGGCATTAGCAACATAATGCTAAAAAAGAACAGAATAGAATGGTCGTGCTTCATTGAGATCTTATTTAAGCACATTACAAAGGAAAAAAAATTGCCACAATCATGGACTACAACAATAATAGTGCCCATTTATAAAAAAGGAATTTGCGAAGGCCCAAACAATTACTGACCAATTGCTCTGTTAGATACGATTGGAAAGATAATGGCATCCTTCTTACAGCAGAAATTGGCAAGCTGGCCCGCAAAATCAAACTGCTTGGATCACCGACAAACAGGATTCATCAAAGGACTGGGGACTGAAGTAAATCTCGTAATCCTGAATTAACATAAGCTTGAAGCATTGAAACAAAAAATAAATTTACACTTAGCATTTGTAGACATGGTCAAACTTTTGACTCAATAAATCGAGAGCTACTATGGAAGAAATGAAGGAGCTGGGCATGTCCAGAAAAAATTCTACAGCTCATAATTGCCCTACATGTAAATACATCGATCAGGGTACGGGGCGACTTAACAAACCCCATTGAGACAAATACAGGTGTAAAACAAGGCTGCCCTTTAGCTGCCCTGTTATTCAAGTTGTTTATTGCTGATATTCCCGTTGCACTAAATCAAGTAAACTGTTTTCCACCAAAGGTCAATGGTCACCAAATAAGAGGAATCACGTATGCTGACGATATAGTGCTATCGAACCAAACTTGGATTGGCCTTCAAAGGCTTCTGACAGCACTAGATAAGTACATGACAAAAAATAAATTACTTATCAATGTAGCAAAGACCAAAGTCATGACAATTGGGACGGCAACAGGAAAAATGAACAACAATTTCAAGTGGTCAATTGCTTCGGAAAAGATAGAAAAAATAAAGGAAATACGATATTTGGGTATCCTCTACAATACTTCCATAAGAGAATGAGGGTGGTCAAAGGACCTAAATCATCGGACAATGACATTCGCACTACAAGCTGCAAAATTGCATAGACTTTATGGTCAATTCACAATGTCACCTGTATGTGAATTCTATCAATTGAAGGTTACACTAGCATTAACTAATGGTGCAGAAGCTGCTTGGAATTTACAGCATAGAATTTGGCCCTACCTAGAAGGACTATTCTGGAGAAAGGTCCTAAGGCTACCTAAATACATCTCAGTGATTAAGATTCGAAATGAACTTGCACTAGATTCACTCCACGGAACTGTTTTATGGAAATCAATGTCACTCCTAAGGAAAATGAACTTAAGTACTCCTGAACCGGCATACAACATTTTTGGAAATTGTGACAAGAAGCATCAGAGCTCCCTGATAAATGACTGGAAAGCAAAACTTGAATCTACATTGATTTATGCGGATATTACAATGGAGACGCTATTAAACTGTCCGCAAACTGCAAAAAAGAAAATAAAACAATGGCAATGGATCCTGAATTTAGAACGATACAACAACTTGGCCTCAGCGTTATACTTGGGACCCATTGCAAATAGCCTTGATTTGCTCTCCTTGTACCTAAATCAATTTCTATCGAGACATCATTGTGACAGATTCATGAAGCTGCGTTTAAATGCACTGAGGACAAAAGAACTTTTGTATAGGATACATGCTAAAGACACGGCTGATAATCAATGCAGATTCTGTAAGGGCAAAGTAGAATCTAGTAAACATCTTGTAATTGAGTGCGTGGAACTAAAAAGCCAAAGAACATTTCACCTAGGGAAATTTGCCCCTGTAAACTCGAACATGGAAGATTGGTGGTTCCTAATTCTTGGAGGGAAAAACGTCATGTTGACCTGCCGAATAATTGACTACTTAGATGCAATCCCGAAGGACGACACCGAGATAGAACTGTGAGAATTCAGGATGTAAAAACACAAAGAAAGAAAAAAAAAGGAAAAAGAGTGAAAAAACAAGAAACAAAAAGGGGGAGGGAAGTAACTTAATACCATTTGGTTTGCAATTGTGATGAGAGAAATATTGTGTTAAAAGTTTGTAAAATCAAACTATAAAATTACAATTAAAAAAAACAGTGGAAGTTAGGAGAGAAGGCAAGGATCAAATGGGATGGAGGAGTGTGGTGGAAATGCAAACACAGTGCAAAAAACAGGCAAACACATATAAGTTGCGGGAATAGCACAAGAAAAGGGCAGGATGGCTCATTGACGGTTAAGTAAGTTTAGGTGTAAGACTTGAGAATGTCCTAAATAATTGAATATTAAGTAGATAGCATATAAGCAATAAAGATAGGTTACAGGTAAGTGCACAGGGTTTAACATTATATTGAGGTGCTGTAAACAGACCTCAAAGCATGCCGATTTAGTAGAAATAAACTCACGTTTTAATTTGCTTAGAAGCCACAAGGGCTGAAAGCATATTGCAAAAGTACGTGTTCCCAGGATCATAGAAAAGGGAACGAAAGAGCAATTTATGGTACTTTCAACATCACAGAGCTGAGCTCATGAGTGTGGGGGAAAGGCAGGGATCATAACATCATTTAATAATTCAGCATATTAGTTATGAAACTGGTCTGCTGACAGTTTCAGAGTGTCCCATGGAGTTTTCAAATTGCCCTTTAGCACAACTCGGCCTGGGAAGCCGTTTGAAGTGTTATTAAGATGCTACATTAAAAAGGTAACTTGTCTTTAGTTCAAGGCTCTGCCAGTGTCATGATCGGTAGTGTTCTCGTGGGAAGAGGAAGGGGATTAGTGGCGGCAGATGAATAATGATCCGCTGGCCACCCCCAAATGTTTCAATGCTTTGGCTTCATCATGTGGGATTTGTGGGTTGGACTGTGATGTCACAGCGGGGGTGCAGGTTGGTGTGGTATGTTTTTCAGAAACCAATCGTTGCAGGCTAATGTAATTCTCGATATAGGGAATGGCATGTTTGCTCCAATGATCTTTGTTCAAAGAATGGATCAAATGTGTCAATGTGATCTGATGTTAATTAGTTTAAGTGATTATAAAAGCTTTTGATTTAGGGCTGTTTCTTGGACAGTGCCTTTAATGCAGTTTTGTTCCGCCTTCTGTGTGCATTTCACTTTCCCAGCTGCACCTGGGCTCTGAATAAATTGCGTACTTATTTCCCTGTGTACACTCCTTCTTGAAATACTTTTGTAATTTTATTGGTGAATTTTTAGAAGCATCTCGCAGAACATATTTGGTGGTTCATACGGGGAAATGCTCCATCCAGCATTCCCAACCAGACATGAGTATTCCGGAGGGGTGCGGGTCAGCATTTCCAGACCAGTATTCAAAGTTCAACACAAGGAGGTATAGCAGATGCCGAGTTTGCAAAGGCTGGTCTAAACACCCCCTGTGCTTGGGAGAGGGTGCTGGACTTTAAAAGGGGACCCTGAGGTGAGAGGACTCGTATATTTCCGAAAAAGGATACGTGAATGTACCCAGGCATGAACGCGCTCAGGAGAGGGATAATTTCTATGGTGTATGGGATGCACCCTGAAGAGATGGAGCGTGATTGGCCATACTAGTCATAGATTTTAGGTCCATTTACCAGTGGCACATCTGCATTACAGCAGGGGGTCGTGTAGTAAGTGGCGGACCTTGTTAGACAAGAGTTTATTTATTATTTATTTATTTATTCGTATTTGTTAAGCGCACAGGCAGCCCATAGGGCATCGTGGCGCTGGTTACAGATATGAACATGACTTCTTGTACATACCGAGAAGTCATAACTTAGTTGCAATAGAAAGGTTTGCAGATATGAACATGACTTGTTATACATACATAAAGGTCATAACTTGGATGCAAGAGAAAAGTAGTAGTTATAGGTGTGTAGCTTAGCTATGGGTGAGGAGGAGAGAGAGGAGAGGGTGAGCATACACATGATGGGGGAATTAGTTGAACAGAGTGGTTTTCAGTTTTTTTCGGAAGGTGGTGAGAGAGGTTTCTGCTCTGAGCGTGCTAGGTAGTGCGTTCCATAGTTTAGGTGCGATGTAGGGGAAGCTTATTCCACCTGCTTTAGCTCGCTTGATGCGAGGGACCCTAAGTAGGTTAGTGTGGCATTGTCTCGTTGGCCTATTGGTGTGAGATCTAACTAGCGTGTCAGACAGGTATGAAGGTGCAGTCAGGTTAATACATTTGTGTGCGGTGGTAAGTATTTTAAATGTAATGCGCTCTTTAACAGGTAGCCAATGTGCTTCCCTTCTGGCTTTCGCAATGTGGTCTCTTTTAGGTATATTGAGGGCTGCTCTTAGTGCATTATTTTGTGTTATTTGAAGTTTATTGAGATTGGAGTTGGAAGTGCCCGCCAGTAGCGCATTACAATAGTCTAGTTTGGCTCCAATGGTGGCTCTGGCAATGGATAGGCAGTTATCTTTAGTTAGGAATGGTTTGATTGCATTGATAAGCTTGGTACTCAGGGCGGAAGCAGAGACAATGGAGTTGACTTGCTTCTCCATGGAGAGTGATGCGTCAATGTGGACTCCTAGTGTTTTTACCGAAGGTAGAACTGGGATGACACAATTGTCAATGCAGAAGTTGGTGAAGAGGGGGTCGAGGTTTGTGAGGGTGGGTTTTTGGCCGAGGATGAGGATTTCGGTCTTGTCTCCATTAAGGCATAGACCGTTTGTGGCCATCCATGCTTGGATGGTGGCGTATATATTCTGGAGGGTGGCTGCGTCCTGGTGGTAGAGTCCTGTGAGCGGGAGGAGTACTTGGGTATCGTCAGCGTAGTTGGTGTATGTGATCCCAAGTGCGTCCAGTTTATCAAAGAGTGGTTTGGTGAAAAGATTATAGAGGGTAGGAGCCGTACATGAGCCCTGAGGGACTCCATACCTGATGGTGGTAGGCTCTGCGTTGGCTGTATTGGAAAACACTTTCATCACTCTACCTTCGAGGAAGGAGGTGATCCAATTTGTGGCTTGTTTAGAGAAATGTGCGGCCTGTGTGAGATGGTTGGTGAGGATGGCGTGGTCGACTAGATCAAATGCCGCTGAGAGGTCTAGGAGGAGCAGAAGGGCCGGCTTGCCTTTGTCTAGGATCAGGGTAATTTGATTCTTAAGATCTAGTAGGGCAGTTTCGGTGCCATGACCTTTGCGGAATCCAGACTGCCTTTTACCTAGGACAGAGTTGTTTTCTATGTAGGCCTGTATCTGCATATGTGCAGCTTTATCAAGGATTTTTAAGAGAAATGGAACCGTAGTAATAGGCCGATAATTGTTAGGTTGAGCAGGGTCCAGGGTTGGTTTCTTTAAGAGTGGGCGTACCCATGCCTCTTTAAGGCTGTCAGGAACATTGCCAGTCTTGAATGAGGCGTTAATGAATGCTGTGATGATTGGTGCGAGGGGGGTCGCACATTCTTTAATGATATTAGGGGGGCATATGTCACCTTTACATCGAGATGGTTTGAGCTGTTTGAGGATGTGGAGAGTGTCTGACTCGGTGATTGGGGAGAAATCGAATTTGGAGGTGTGCTCGTCTTTGGTGTTATTGACGGAGAGGGTCTGCTGGGTGTGCAGTGCCTTAGAGTGTTCTGCTATTTTATTTTGAAGGAGGTCTATTTTATTTAACATTGCTGTTTGAATGCTGTTACACCAGGTCTCATCCTTAACAATCTCATCTGTGCAAATTGGGGGGATGGTGAGCTCTTTAAAGATGGTGAAGAGCTCTTTTGAGTGGGAGTTGGCTTCCAGGATACGTTTATTGTAGGTTTCTGATTTCGCCTGGAATATGGCATGTTTGTATTTTTTAGAGATACTGAGAAAGTCTACTTTGGTGGTGTCACATGGATTGGCCTGCCATGTTTTGAGGGCTTGGCGTTTGCATTGGCGTAGATTTAATAAGTCCTCCGTGAACCATGAGTTGGAGTGAAACGATTTTTTTGCTTTTTTGTTTTCAAGAGGGGCTGCGGTATTGATGGCGTGGGTGAGTGTGTCTTTGAGGATCTCTGCTAGTATGCAGGGGTCAGAGGAGAACGGTGGCGCTAGGCAAGGGATGTTGAGAAGGGGACGTATATTTTCTGCTGTAAGTTTTTTAGCACTTCTGGCTAGCATGGCCGGTGCTGGTATAAGAGGTGTGGAGTAGGAGGTTATGGGAATGCAGAATTGAAGGCAGTTGTGATCAGTCCATGGAAGGGCTGTGTTGGAGTTGAGGGTGGAGCCACAGTTGTGATCAGCTACCCAATCTAGGATACGGCCTTTGTTGTGGGTCGGGGCAGTGACTATTTGTGTGAATCCTAGATCTGTGAGGTTTCTGGTGAGGGTGATAGCTTCTTTGTCAAGTTTATCATTATATCCAAGGTTAAGGTCTCCTAAAAACAATGTTTTGGAAGTTTGTTTAATGTTTTTTCCAAGAAGATGGTTGACTATGCCTTTGAAGTTATTGGAGGGTCCTGGGGGTCTGTATATGACATGAATGTTTACTGTGTCTTTGGGGGAGAGGGTGAGTTTGGCTGAGAGGATGTCAATGGGGTCTTCCCCGTGTACTGCAGGCAATTTGTATAGTTGTGTCATTTTAATTTTCTTTTTGGTTAAGAAGTATTGCAGGGAGAAGAAAAAGGGGAAGAAGCTTATGCATTAGCGTCTTAGTGAGTCAGTGATAAAGTGGAAGTTGTTGTAGTTTTATGTTTATTGTGGCTGTGGAAATTAAAGGAGGACCACAGCTGAACTAATGTGTAAATACTGGAAGAGCTGTGTAGCGTGTACAGGGGATGTGGTTGAATGAAGGGAGGAGTAAGCACACGCACTGCATACTAACATACGGCATTATTGTTAAGGTGGCGGTAATGCAGAGAAGGCCATTTGTTTACTAATCAAAACTAACTAGAGGGGCATGTGGAGAAGGTCATTGTATGTAAGAGTGGTACGAGACGTGTGAGAGGGAAGGGCCTGAGAAGGCCAGTGTGAATGAAATTGGGTGAACGAGTTAAGGGGTAAGTATAAGATTGAGTGAGTAGAAATGAGGGAATAAGGATAAAAGAGTTTGAAGATTTAAATAAGAAGGGTTATGAAGAAAAAGGAGGAGGTACAAGTACTCTAACAATCAGGAAGAGGGTACAATAATGTCACCCTAAAGGATGGATGCACCCCTTAATCACATGTGCAAAAAGCTGCTGTAATATAGTGATACAATATTGAAACACCACTTTCAGTGGGCACATGACACAGTGGAAAAGTGTTATCAGGAATGGCTAAGAGAGTAAACATTTCAAAAGGATATAATAGTATGTATTTGTACTTGTTAGCTACATATAAAGGTGCAGAGCTTAAAAAGTGGCACAATATTTTCGGTCTTCAGAAACTTTACAAAGAAATGAAGGGAGGCAAAAAGAACGAAGAAGGAAAGGAGGAAAAGGACGGGGTTCCGCCCCTGCATACAGATTACATCCATTATTGAAGCAAGCGACAGGATATAAAAACTCCCAGCGGGCGTCTCCAGATAGCGAAAGGACATGGAAGAGGACAAGCAAGAAACAACAGAGGCTGAAAATACTGCATCAGATTGGGAGGACAGTAGTGACAATGACAGTAGAGATGAGGAATCGACCCTTGCAATTCAACTCATGAGGACAGAGAGGAGGAGAAAAGAAGGAGAAGATGAAGAGTTAGCAAAACAAACAGGGAATTAGGGGAATAGGCTCTTAAGCAGAAAAGCAAGGACGGCAATAGCAAAGAGACCATGGGGGGGAGGGGGGCAGAGCGCAAACCCAGTTGCCCCTTCTACAGAAGGCAAAAGAGAAAGTACAATATGTACCCTGGCAAACAATGGACAGAGATAATTTGATCTACAGTTTTCCCTCATTAATGGCAGGGGCTAGCAAGTGGCTAGCAAGTGGATATATGTATTTGAAAAAGAGACAGCAGGGATCCTGTTAATCATAGTCGACATTAAGAGTTTATTAGCTTTATTCATAGGGAAACAAGCAGGTTATGCAGGAGAGATAGTGAGCACTAACATACATGACAGGACATATTTTAACAACTTTTGAGCACACGTATGGAAGTCTCTGAGAGAACTGTATCCAGACACCTCAGATATGGGTTCAATATTAGTACAAAAGATGGCGGCAGATGAAGATCCTGCAGAATACATGATCGATTCAGGAGATGTGGATGCAAGAGAATAAACAATCTTGGGATGATAAGATACCCCTGTTCTATCACATTTAAGGGTGTGTACACCCCACAGATGTTCAGGCTTCACTTGACAAAATATTAGGGATCGAAGCAAAGGAATGGCCTGCAATACAAGTGTTGGGTGTCCTGACCCACGTTTAAGCTATCATGCTGCAACATTTGGTGCTGTGGGCTTAGAAAATTCAAGATGGCGGAAAACCCACATGTGCGCCGAAATCCAGGAAAGCTGCGCAGTTTGTGCGCCCACCAAAATGCTTGCCTCACTTGCCACCCACCAGTGCGAGAATGAAAGGCCGGGTTGCCAAAGGAAAAACAGTAGCGCCGGTTAGCTTCAAAGCGCTTTAAAATCACCATTGGACTACCCGCACAGTAGTCTGAAACCATTGGGAATGGCAATGCTGATTGCCAAAAGCAAACCCATAACTGTTGGGAATTCATTTTCTTAAATCCCAAAAAGGGGTGCAGTACCAGTACTCACCACTATCCAAAAGCCGGCAGTTTAAAACCACCCTGTGTTTCTCTGAAGGCAAGCCAAAGTGCCTATTTCAAACATTGCAATATGTGCAAAATATTCACTGAACACCAGCAGACATTTGGTAGAATGGAGTTTTGTGTGCCTACAAAATCTGGGAAATGAAGAGCCCAGAACAATGCTTATAACAAAACTGGCTGAGCTATGGAGTCAGCAGTTTAAGTTGCACTGGATTTAAAGACACTAAAATCGAAAATGTTTAGATTAAATGAGTGACCTATGTTTGGTGTCACATGCCTTTGTAACTGTTGAAATGTCATAGTTTTGCACTTAGAATCAGCATTCTAGCTGCATATGTGAAAATGTTTAGTTTTATTTGAATGCAGAAACTGGGGAACAAAAAGTGACATTTTATCTGAAACTGGCTTAAAGAGATTCCAATTCTGCCTGGCAACTACCCCCATCAGGAGTGAAACTTGAGTCACAGCTGTGTTCCCAGGCCTAGCTGCCCTTTTGCTGCTCACACTAAGGATATGCCATCTATCTGATAATTGAATTACCTGTGCTCTGCAGGAAAGTGAACAAAGCCCTGTCCTGGCTCAGGCAAAGGTTTATTGGCAGGAGTCGTAAATGGTCGTAAAAAGTGGCTTCCTCCTGAGGAAAGGGGAGGAGCACTGCCTGTGAGAGCAAGCTGGCTTGGCAGAACTGGAAAAACCAGAAATTCAATCTTGTGCTGAGGGTAAACCACACCCCTTTGGAGCCAGAACATAACTTTAAAAAGATGGATCATTCATAGAGCGGACATGTGAAAATTTTATAAATGATGCCATAATTCTTGTGATTTTTCTGCCCGCATTTTAAGAGGTTTTTCGACCCGGTGGCGTGTTCAGGGGGGTTTTAGCAGAAAAGTGGATATAACTCTAAATGTATGCATGTTAAAAATCTGAAACTTCATCAGTGAATGTCCGTACTCCCTGCGCACATGTATGTAAAGTTGGGTCCATGTCAGAAATTGAAAAATCAGTTAAAGAGTCCATTATGTGCCATCTCTGAATGCAAGCTCCTAGAAAGAGCAGATTTGGACAGAGACATGGCTAAATTCAGCCACACCATGTATATGTAATTTCAAGCAACTGTGTAACTGTGAAATATGTCTTTTATTATCAAATATAGAATGTGTGCAATCTGACAGAGGAGTGTCCTATCTGCAAGCCATAAAATGACATCCCTCTGACTCCCAGTTCATTCCCCAATCAAATGATAAATGGAAGTTTGACCAATTAGAAGCTGAGAGAGAGGTAGGGTCAGTGATGCTAGAACACACCCACATTCTAAACACATAAAAGCAGACAGAGAGGACAGATAGGGACCTTCAAATTCCATCTGCAGCGGGACGCTCTGCCGGAAAAATCCATACTTTACCTCCATCAAACCTCCAGAGAGCCAAACTAGAGACTTCAATCTATCCAGAACTAAGAGACCAGACCAGAGAGAAAGCAGTGCTGTACGCAGAGAGACCCAGACCAGCAGAGAGAGCTGACCCAGATCACTGTGAAGTGCAGAGGCCAGACCAGACCAGAGTCCAGTTTAAAACCCTGACCAGATCCGTGACGAGGCCCATTTCACTCAAGAATATAGTGTGAGTACCTAGAAAACTGTGCAGAACCAATCTCCTAGTTAAAATAATATAATTCAATCTATTTAATATAAGTAGAACTGCCTCCTGTCACCTGTCATTTGTAAGCTGCACTTGTCTTTTTGAACTTTAAAATTTCAAATCTGAAAAACGACCTTTATTTAATCGCTCATATCTCCGCAACCGTTTGGGCTAGAGACTTGCAGTAACTTTCATTTTGAAGCTGAAATCCTAGGCTTTCCTAGGACCCCAAAACGATAGAGATAGTCCTTGTGGTTCCTCTGTAATAGCGCTCGGCGCATCCGCAAATTTTACCGCGATTTGCAAATTTCTTCACATGTAAAAACTGCTGCTGCTTGCCTTCCATTTGCCAGAAATTCGTTTAACCTGCTAACTATCCCTGCCTCATTGCTAGTGTGAGCCTGGACTAATATTAACTAGATACCACTCACCCTGAACCTCTGAAAGGGAATTAAAAAGCATTTCCAGCATATTTCTCATCCATTGCTAGCACATATCAAAGCATTTGGGCCTGTGTTTTCAAAACTCCTATCTGTGTTTTTAACTTCTGTTGTCTAAGCTTGCCGGGGTGAACTGAATCACATTTGATTGCATTTCTGAGAACTGTGTGTTTCCTTCCATTTCCTTGCCTTGCATCAAGGGGGGGAGGGGATTGCCAGAGAAAAGTGATTACATTGTTTTGTTGAAATCATATTGAGTATTTTCTATACTGCATTTCATTCATTCAACATTCCATCCATTTGAACTCTATAAAGCATTCTCTACCACATTATACTTCTGTACCTATTTACCACTGTGCTACCTTATCCATTTCATGTCAACTCCTTAGTGATTATCAAGAAGCGTGTTAGTGCCAGATTCTCCGTTGTTAATATTTATCATATTAGATTAAGTGTGATATTCAATTATTAATTTATTATAAAGTGTGATATATATATATTTTAAATTATCAAATAAACCTTTTAAACTTGCAAAACAGAATTACTTCTTGGCCCAGTGGGGTCAGGGGGATTCCAAGAGAGGGGTGTTATATAGGGGTAGTCATCCAGAACGCATGAACTGGACTAAAGATATATCAATAAGGGTTTTCATTCAGTATTCTAGACTAGGCGTTAACTTAGCTGTAGTGCTGAATTGAATCCTCTTACAAATTGGGGGCTCGAGCCGAGACGTTGGGTTAGATTTACCACTTGTGCAGCTCAATACAGTGTGCTAACTGACGGGATACATACATCCGGTCGGATCACCACGCTGTGTTACGCTGTAAAGCATTCCTCAAAAGGGACACTCCAAGAAAAGTTCTGTTCTGCAAAAATAAAATACAAACTTCTGTAAGTCAGGACAGAGACCAATCTCTAGAATGACGACCTTAGTAGACATGAAAATGGCCAGAGAGCACCTCTTGCATAAGCTATTTGTGAGAGGTGAATGGACCGAACAGGGCCAGGATGCCTGGTTGCAGGCCATCACACAACAGGTCACTGAAACAGGGTCAGATATATATAGAGATCAGGGTCCCTTACATGTGGCCCTGAGTGAACTATATATGGCTCCTAAAGCCAAAGAGGAACACAATAAGATTGCCAGGATAGCAGCATACCTGTACCTATATATGGGAGACATGCAGGATAGATGTGCTGAAAGCCAAAATCTGGCAAATAGGCAACAGATGGTGTTAGAGAAGGCCCAATCTGACCTGGTCTCTTCTGAGCAGAGGCTGCAGAGGAGCCAGGAGTCAGAAGATGATGGTAGGCAGCACATCATTAAAATAAAGAAGGATATGGATGTGCTGCAACAGGAAAAGGTAGAACAGGATACTAGATTTCTGGCCCTGCAGAAGGAGCACCAAGACAGTTTGGACTCCTTACTGCAGAGCCAGAAAAAGCTGGAGCAACAATTAGACTTTAACAGGGCATGCACGGAGCTGGTAGCCACCCTGCAAAGTCATCTAGATAGAGTGAAGGTAGAGAGCAACAAGCTGATCTTGAAAGACCTGGATACCCAGGCAGAGTTTGATGAAGAACGCCAGAAAGCTGGTGCCTTTCAAAGGCAAAGGGACGACCTGGCGGCACAAATGCAGGCTCTTAGTCAGGAAAGAGACGCCTTAGGCCAGGAAGTCTGCCATTTAAAAAGGAAAACGGAAGAAAATCACCTGGCCCACCAGGGACTGGGTGACCTCCAAAAAGAACACCAGAACTTGTTAGAGCACACCAGGAGGGTGGAGGATGCTCTAGCAAGAAAGGAGCAGGCCAATAGGGACACAGCTCAGGAGGTAACCCTCCTGCAGCAAAGACTGGCCCAGTTCTCCAGGACCAACCAGGAAGCACAGAGGGAAAATGAGGCCCTCTGTCAACACAATGATAGGCTCCAACTACAGGTAGCGATGCAGGAGAGACTGATAGAGTCGAGTAAGGCCTTAACAGAGGAACTGAAAGCACAAATGCAGGCTCTTGCATTGCAACAGGGAGCAGGGGCGGATAGAGATGAGGTCCGCTGGGAAAGAGAGACTCCTGACCATAACCGCAGGAGCCCTAACACCAGGGGCCTTCATCTCCCCCAGTCCCTGGACTCTACCACCCCCATGTCCCCTGGCGCACATGAGCACAGGGCCGCAGGGATGGCAGATTACTATCCAGCTAAGAGTATGGGGCTCATAGGCCAGTACCACTCAGGAATGGAGGGGTGGGCATCCGGGTATGGGCACCCAAGTACAGTACAGTTCAATGGGGAACCCCAGGAGAGTAGGCCCATTAAGGGCATCCTGAACACCTCTGCCCAGTTAGGTCAGTGGAGGGGGTACCCATCAAATCCTGGCAGCAAGGAGGAATCTGAAGACTCCTCTGAACTGCGCAGGACACAGGAGACCAGGTCCCCACATTCTGCCAGCCATTCCCAGGCTCGCAGAATCCGGGAAAACCTGGAAGATCAGACGGGAACCTCTGGGAGCAGTGCCTCTGAGTCCGAGGATGAATGGACAAGGGTTACCCGAACCAAAAAGGCCAATAAGGCAAAAAGGGCCTTGCTGAAGGACCCCTTAAAGCAGATTAAGGCGATCAGGAGCGTCATCACGCCTTACCATAAGAACGCTAAGTATTCTGTTTGGGAGCACTTAGAGTTGTTTGAACAAATGATGGAGACTTTCCATTTGAAGGACAGCCAAAGCTGTATTCAATATGTAAAGTGGACATTCTCCCCGGAATACTCCAGTTTCTTTGCGGGGCTGGAGTTTCAAAATCATTTAAGATGGTCCACATATAAGGCGGCCATCCTGAAACATTTTTCTGTTCACAGAAATCCTCAAGAGGCTCGCAAGGCAGCCTACAATTTGCAATGTGGGGAGGATCAGGCCCCACAAGAATTTGTGCAGGAGTTAAAGCGTGCTTTCGCACAGACCACAAGAAGGGTGCGCACGGATAGCAGGGAATTTATTAACACGTTTTTCCATGCCTTGCCCAAATATATCATGACCCAGCTCGTGAGGGATTTTCACGAGAAAAGATCTTTAGACTGGGTCATTGAACAGGCTACCCGGATCTATGAGGTGCAGAAACCGATAGATAGCAAAAGTAATGCCCAGAAAAACCCCAAAGCCAACACCACCCCTGCTGCTGCCAAGGTGGCAGAGGTAAAGGTCACCCCCGTTTTAGATTTGGAGATGGGGGGGCCTAAAAACCTACCTGCACCTAATAATGCTAGGCCCAGAAGGTCCTCGGGCCAGTCACAGACAGGGAGCCAGGGAGGCAGCCCCACAAATGGGGTCCCTCGCTCTCCTGATTATGTAAGTCCCCGTTACAAGGGAAATCGACCCATCCTGGGTTATGTGTGGACTCCTCCAGCCCAAGGGGGGGGATCCAGCCAAGCACCTAACCCAGGGAACTTCCCTCCAAACTTCCCACAGGAGGGCAGAAATTTACCAAACCCTGGGCAGAACTTTTTCCCCAGATATCCACCCGACTTTCAGCCCCAAAACCATCCATCCTTCTTTCCCCAATTCCCTGAGCCCAGACCACTGAATCCGGGAGAGGGGAGGCCAAGGGTGGAGGGGTACCCAAATCTTCCCAACCCGGGGTATTACCAGAGGAGGGATAGCTACCCTTCCCGGGATCAGCCCAGGGGAGAAAACAGGGCCCCGTATCAGCCTGAGCGGGTTTCCCAGTTAGAGCGCCAGGTTCAAAACATGGCGCGGGATATGGGTCATATACTGAGGGCGCAGCAGAACCCTCAGATCAGCATGCCGGCGCAGAACGCACCCAACTCTGGACCTGGTGCCCCAGAACAATGACGGGGGCAGCACCCCGATAACTCACCGGTTCCCAGGGAGGAGGCACAAGGGGAAGGGGGGTGTAAAGCCTTGGAGGAAGCTTCCTTCCTCACTTGTAAACAGCCCCTGGAAACCCAGGAACCGGAAACAAAATCTCTTGCCCCTGAAAGTCTGCCTCCTAAGGAGCAGAGGGGGGGTAGGAGAAACAAAAGACCCAAACAGACTCAGTTTGAGGAGGAGGTACAGATCTTCCAATATGAGGGAGAGGGATCCTCAGAGGATCCTGAGAAAAGGATCTTCTCCTTCAGAGAGGGGGGAACTCCTCCCAAAGAAAAATGGGTCCCTAGGAATGCAAATCCAGACTGGGGAGATGTGGAGACTGAGCTACCGCCGCCCACCATCTCATCCCAGAACCAACAGCAAGAAAATCCCCGGGTTCAAACCCATACTGGGGACTGCCTCCAAAAAGGGGGGGGCGGCCCAGAACTGGAACCAGGGGAACCCACAATGGCTCTGATCTCCAGTTGCCAAATTTTTCTTTCAGATTCCCAAGACTCTCCACAGAATTCTGCCCAAATCTCTTCGCTAGCAATGTCCAAAACCAGAAAGTTAGCCCACCAGTTGTCCAAAAATGTACATTATCTGTGCCCCCTTGAGGAGAAGGAGGGAAGATATTATGCCCCGGTACAAGTACAGGGGCAGGGTACAATCTCGGCACTGGTGGACACTGGATCTCAAGCTACCCTTCTGTCCAGAAGGGCCTTTGATGAACTGAATGCAGGAAGGGGAGAGAATTACCAAATTCCTCTCACCTCTCTTCCGGGACAACTACAGAACTTTGACGGGAAGGAAATTCCCGTTGAGGGGACTGCAGACTTGGACATTAAAATTGGGCGACATAAGTTGAAACACCCGGTCATAGTTGTGACCCCAGAGGGCACCCCTTGTTTACTAGGGAATGACCTCCTGAGAAGGCTGTCACCCCTAATAGATTGTGTAAACAAGGTCCTCTGGACCCAGACTAGCCGACCAATAAAATTAAAACAGAGTGTCAACCATGTTAGTTTAAACGGCACCTGCCACATGGTTGAACAAAAATCTGACCAAGTAGAATTTCACTTCCAGAACAACCAAATTCCAGACGTGACAGTCATAGCAGTAGGACAACAGACTGGTGATGGGGGGTCCTCTCTATTTCTGAAAATCAACCTTCCTTCCAGTCTAAAGTGGTATTCCACGCTGGAAGGAAACACTCTGAAATTCTATACTAATCCACAATCAGAAACTCCCACTTCTATAGTCCAGAAAGATGTGAAATCAGCTCAGAGCCTGGCTGATATTCAGCAAATTGGAGAGCAGTTATTCATCCCTGTCCAGTTAAATGATGGGAAGGACTCTGTTCTCGCTCGAGTGTGTGTGAACAACGGTAAGAGCTTCATCAGCGAAGCCATGTTCCGCCAACTCCCAAAAGATCCAGCCATTCCCACCTTCAAACTGATAGACAAATGGGAAATGGACCTGGAAGCACCTAATTCCAAACATCTCCTGCCAAGCAGGTGTATGCTCAAAATCTCCATTGGCAACAAGAGCATAGTCCACAATTGTTGGGTCGTGCGAGACGTCCCTGCCGCCTTTTACTTAGGCAGTGACATTCTCAATCGCTTTGCCATTAGTTTGGACCTAATAAACTTCAAAGCTTGGTCCCGATTAGCGGATAATCCCATGGGCTTTGATGATCCAGAAAAAGCATTTAGGTCAGCTCAATTGCTACCTTATGCAGTTGAAATTCAGGTTAAAGAGGAAGTCACCATCCCAGAAAGGACCCGACAATTCTCCCTGGAAGTGAAAGTTAAAAGGGGACTAGAGTTGAAAAACCCTGATGCTTACATACATCTAAATGCTTCTTTCCAACAGCAAGGGTTGGGGGTAAACCCAACTCCATTAGTCAACATAGAACATGACACCATTCTAATAGAGGTGGATAACAGCGACTTAAAGAGTATTACTCTAGCCGCAGGCACCATTATTGGAATGGCGGTTGATGACCGACATTTCTCCATTGATCTTGTAAATGAACTGTTAGGACCAATCCCCAAGGACTGTGTTGACAGTGACAGTGAGGACAATACAACACCAGACAGGATTTTCACCCGGCATGGGGGGAACTTCCTGGTGTACACTTCCTGCCCCTATGGTAAGGAAGATGTGACGTGTGACTTCAGGAGGGATGAGGTGATTTTCCAGGTACATGAGGGCTGCCTTTCCCACCTGAAGCCTCCGGTCCAAATCAGCACTCTGACCAGGGACTTCTCCACCCAGCTGGAGGAGGCCGCGGAAATAGCCAAACCAGAAGTCTTTCCAGGCTTCAGGCAGATGGTGGAAGAGAGAGTCAACCTAGCTGATGCCTGTGTGACTCTGGAACAAAAGCAAAAGTTGAAACAAGTTTTCTTGGATTTCCAAGATCTCTTTGCGGTAGACTCATATGACTGTGGTCGCACTGACATCCACACAACAACAATCCCCACGGACCCTGGCATGACTCCTGTGTTTGTGAAGCAATATTGCTTGCCTCTCGCATCAATGGAGTCCCTTACTGAAATAATTAAGAACCTTGAGTCCCGGGGAATAATCCGTCCAGTCCACAGCACCTTCAATAATCCGGTGCTGGGAATATTGAAGCCAAACGGCCAGTGGAGACTCTGCGCCGACCTCAGGGAGCTCAACAAACGGGTCCATACTTCCCGATGGCCACTGCCCTACATTGACCAAGGGCTGGCCCAGATCCAGGGGTCACAGGTATTCACTGCAATAGACCTGACCAATGGATACTGGACCGTGCCTGTCAGCAGGGAGGACCAATACAAACTGGCTTTTACCTTTGGGGGCCAGCAGTACACATGGACCCGGACTCCCTTCGGATACCTCAACTCCGGCAATGAATTCAACATTTTCCTACATAAGGCCATGCCCGACCTGGGTGCGAGGGGTAACCTGGCTTATGTAGATGATGTCCTCATCAAAAGTTCATCTGTGGAGGAACACATAGCGGAGATCCGTTATGTTCTGACACAGTTGAGGGCCGCCGGAGCAAAACTTTCCTTTCAGAAAGCACAGTGGTGTAGAACCCGTGTTAATTTCTTCGGGCATGAGATTACTCCTCAGGGCCTCTGTCCCCAGGAAAAGAAAGTGGAAGCACTTCAGAAACTGAAAGACCCCACAACTCTGCGGGAACTAAGGAGCCTCCTTGGACTGACTAATTACAGCAGAAAGTTCATTGAGGGCTACGCAGAGATCACCAGACCCCTGATTCATCTCCTGAAGGGGGGGGTCAAGTGGGAATGGGGTCCAGAACAAGCCGAGGCAGTAAAACAACTCAAGAGAAGCCTCTCACAAGCGCCTTGCCTAGCTTACCCTGTCAGAAACAAGGAGTTCTTCCTGGAGACGGGGTTCTCTGATACGTGCTTGACGGCAGTATTATACCAAAAGCATGACAAGGTCAATAAAGTAATCTCCTATGCGAGCAAAACTTTATCCTCTGTGGAGGAAAAATTCAACGATTGTGAGAAGGCACTCCTGGCAACGGTGTGGGCATTGAAGAATTACCGCCCGTTTATCCAGGGGGAACACATCATAGTGGAGACTCCACACCAGCCTCTGCAATATCTCCAAAGTGACAGAATCCGGGCCGGAAATGTGAGTAATTCCCGAATTACTTCCTGGATTCTGTCAATGCAAGGCTTTCCTGTGGAGGTCAGATATGGCCAAAACAAGAAGAGTCCCCTCGCGCAAGGTCTGGCTGACTTGCATGATTGTGCCAGAGAAAACTGTCTCGAGGACGAAAGTCTGAAAATCAAGGACAACATGGAGGCATACCTTAATTCCCCACACAAAGTCTTTGAAGAGGACAAGTGTGAGGGAATGCCCACTGTCTATGTGGATGGATGCTCTTACCATGTTGACAACAACGGGGAGAAAGAACTGGTGGCCGGCGTAGGGAATGCATGGGTGAATGAGTCCCCAGAACCCTCCGCTGGATACAAAATTGGTCCCCGAAGTAGTCAGGTGGCAGAATTGATGGCTGTGCATCAGGCCATCCTCACTGCTGTCCAGCATCAACTCCGCGAACTGGTCATAATCACAGATTCGGATTATGTACGGAACGGGTTTGTGGAGCACCTGGTTAATTGGAAAACCAGAGGCATGTTGTGTGCTAACAACAAACCCTTGAAACATGGGAAGTTGATCCAAAACATTGATGATCTGGTCACCTCGAATGAGATGACCATCTATTGGAAAAAGATCAAGGGTCATTCCAAAGTAGAGGGACCAGACAAAACTGGAAATGACTTAGCTGATCAGCTGGCCAAAACCGGGGCCATCCAAGGGAATCTAATTGAGATTGAGTCCCTGTTGGGGGAAATCCAGGTCACTGCTATCACTAGGTCCCAGACAAATGCTCACAACGACCTTTCAATTGCACAATGGAGCAAGGAGGCCCCTGATGCTGATTTGATTACTGCTCAGAAGGGGGATCCAATTATTGGTAAATTTTACCAGCACCTTGAGGACCCTGAGAACTTTCCCCTGACGGATACCGATTACATTGGGAAAGAGGACCTAAGAGTGTTGATGAAATGTCCAAAAATGTTCAGAATCCAAGACGGTTTGCTGGTAAGGAAATCCAAAGCTGGCCACGATCAGTGGGTGGTTCCTACCTCATTCTGAAGCCTGATGTTAAGTCACGCCCATGATGCGGCCACCGCCGGTCATAGGGGGTTTCACACAACACTGGAAATCTTAAGAGAGGTTGCATACTGGCCACACATGGGCCAGGACCTCAACCAATATTTGAAGGGTTGTCTTGTGTGTGCACAATTTCAGCCGACATCCCTCACACACCGGGCACCTTTACAAAAGCGGGGGATGACACTGCCATGGTCAGATTTACAAATCGACTTTGTAGGCCCTGTGATTCGCTCGGCTAGGGGGAATAAGTACATGTTGACTGTGACATGCTTGTTTACCAAGTGGGTGGAATGTCTCCCAGCCCCAAATTGCAAGGCAGAAACTGCAGCTGCCTTGATGATTAACCACATCTTTTCCCGTTTTGGTCTACCTCAAAGGATTGAGTCAGACAGAGGTAGCCACTTCACCAGTGAAGTAATGACAAAGATGTGGGAGATACTGGGGGTCAAGAGAAAGCTGCATATTGCTTATAGACCAGCTTCTTCTGGGGCAGTAGAGAGATATAACCGAACCATTGTGAGCATCTTAAAAAAGTTTGTGGCAGATTCTGGGCCAAGTTGGGATATCCGATTACCTCTGGTCCTAATGGCCATCAGATCTACCCCTTCACCTGCAACCAAAATGTCACCATTTGAGTTGATGACTGGGCGCAAGATGGTGCTTCCTCAGCATTTGCTCTACAGGACCCAAGAGCAGACACTGATAAATGCCTCCACAACTCATGAGTATGTGGAGAATTTAAGGAAACACCTTCAACATGCTTTTGCTTATGCTCAGCGGAATCTAGAAAGATCAGCTGATAGCATGAAGACCCATTATGACCTGAAAACTTCCAGGAAGGAATATCAGGTGGGAGACCGGGTCTATCTATACAACTTCCAAAGGAACCAGGCCAAGCAGCGCAAATTTTTGCCTACATGGAAGGGACCCTTTGAGATCATCGACAAGATCTCCCCTGTGGCCTACAAGATCCACATCCCCAAAGGCGGTTCGGCAGAGGGGGAAGACAAGTGGGTCCACATAAACCAGTTGAAATGTTGCCATCCCAGGCACACTCTGCAACAACTGGAGGAATCCTCTGGAATCCTAGCGGGTACTGTATCAGACTAATTCTGTTCCAATCATAAAACATACCACATCTAGTCTCTAAAATATTGTCATTTGCATGAAACTGTCTCTTAGTTATACTGTTTTTTTTTTTTTTCAAAATAAGAATGTAATGTTTCGTGATGATGAAATGCATATGCTGCCCCACTATCTCAACGGTGGTGGAAAAACGTCTATGAGTAGGTATTGCCGCTCTTCCTTTGTCGTCCTAGGAGAAAGAAGACCTTGAGACTGGCCAAGGAGGACGATCCGGAGACCGGGAACGAAGATCCAATGGGCCCAGTGGACCGCCCAATACTCCCATCAGGACTGGCGAGGAGAACCGATCGATCAGTACCGGATGGAGAAGAAGATGCTGAACTGTGCCATCTACAGAAGAGGAAGAAGATTATGCGGACAGACCGGTGCGTGGGTCAAAACCCTTGTGCACCCGACTCCCCATCGACTCAAATTCAAAGTGTAGTCGCTTGGGGGGGCTTGTTGGGTGTCCTGACCCAAGTTTAAGCTAACATGCTGCAACATTTGGTGCTGTGGGCTTAGAAAATTCAAGATGGCGGAAAACCCACATGTGCGCCGAAATCCAGGAAAGCTGCGCAGTTTGTGCGCCCACCAAAATGCTTGCCTCACTTGCCACCCACCAGTGCGAGAATGAAAGGCCAGGTTGCCAAAGGAAAAACAGTAGCGCCGGTTAGCTTCAAAGCGCTTTAAAATCACCATTGGACTACCCGCACAGTAGTCTGAAACCATTGGGAATGGCAATGCTGATTGCCAAAAGCAAACCCATAACTGTTGGGAATTCATTTTCTTAAATCCCAAAAAGGGGTGCAGTACCAGTACTCACCACTATCCAAAAGCTGGCAGTTTAAAACCACCCTGTGTTTCTCTGAAGGCAAGCCAAAGTGCCTATTTCAAACATTGCAATATGTGCAAAATATTCACTGAACACCAGCAGACATTTGGTAGAATGGAGTTTTGTGTGCCTACAAAATCTGGGAAATGAAGAGCCCAGAACAATGCTTATAACAAAACTGGCTGAGCTATGGAGTCAGCAGTTTAAGTTGCACTGGATTTAAAGACACTAAAATCGAAAATGTTTAGATTAAATGAGTGACCTATGTTTGGTGTCACATGCCTTTGTAACTGTTGAAATGTCATAGTTTTGCACTTAGAATCAGCATTCTAGCTGCATATGTGAAAATGTTTAGTTTTATTTGAATGCAGAAACTGGGGAACAAAAAGTGACATTTTATCTGAAACTGGCTTAAAGAGATTCCAATTCTGCCTGGCAACTACCCCCATCAGGAGTGAAACTTGAGTCACAGCTGTGTTCCCAGGCCTAGCTGCCCTTTTGCTGCTCACACTAAGGATATGCCATCTATCTGATAATTGAATTACCTGTGCTCTGCAGGAAAGTGAACAAAGCCCTGTCCTGGCTCAGGCAAAGGTTTATTGGCAGGAGTCGTAAATGGTCGTAAAAAGTGGCTTCCTCCTGAGGAAAGGGGAGGAGCACTGCCTGTGAGAGCAAGCTGGCTTGGCAGAACTGGAAAAACCAGAAATTCAATCTTGTGCTGAGGGTAAACCACACCCCTTTGGAGCCAGAACATAACTTTAAAAAGATGGATCATTCATAGAGCGGACATGTGAAAATTTTATAAATGATGCCATAATTCTTGTGATTTTTCTGCCCGCATTTTAAGAGGTTTTTCGACCCGGTGGCGTGTTCAGGGGGGTTTTAGCGGAAAAGTGGATATAACTCTAAATGTATGCATGTTAAAAATCTGAAACTTCATCAGTGAATGTCCGTACTCCCTGCGCACATGTATGTAAAGTTGGGTCCATGTCAGAAATTGAAAAATCAGTTAAAGAGTCCATTATGTGCCATCTCTGAATGCAAGCTCCTAGAAAGAGCAGATTTGGACAGAGACATGGCTAAATTCAGCCACACCATGTATATGTAATTTCAAGCAACTGTGTAACTGTGAAATATGTCTTTTATTATCAAATATAGAATGTGTGCAATCTGACAGAGGAGTGTCCTATCTGCAAGCCATAAAATGACATCCCTCTGACTCCCAGTTCATTCCCCAATCAAATGATAAATGGAAGTTTGACCAATTAGAAGCTGAGAGAGAGGTAGGGTCAGTGATGCTAGAACACACCCACATTCTAAACACATAAAAGCAGACAGACAGGACAGATAGGGACCTTCAAATTCCATCTGCAGCGGGACGCTCTGCCGGAAAAATCCATACTTTACCTCCATCAAACCTCCAGAGAGCCAAACTAGAGACTTCAATCTATCCAGAACTAAGAGACCAGACCAGAGAGAAAGCAGTGCTGTACCCAGAGAGACCCAGACCAGCAGAGAGAGCTGACCCAGATCACTGTGAAGTGCAGAGGCCAGACCAGACCAGACCAGAGTCCAGTTTAAAACCCTGACCAGATCCGTGACGAGGCCCTTTTCACTCAAGAATATAGTGTGAGTACCTAGAAAACTGTGCAGAACCAATCTCCTAGTTAAAATAATATAATTCAATCTATTTAATCTAAGTAGAACTGCCTCCTAACTGTCACCTGTCATTTGTAAGCTGCACTTGTCTTTTTGAACTTTAAAATTTCAAATCTGAAAAACAACCTTTATTTAATCGCTCATATCTCCGCAACCGTTTGGGCTAGAGACTTGCAGTAACTTTCATTTTAAAGCTGAGATCCTAGGCTTTCCTAGGACCCCAAAACGATAGAGATAGTCCTTGTGGTTCCTCTGTAATAGCGCTCGGCGCATCCGCAAATTTTACCGCGATTTGCAAATTTCTTCACATGTAAAAACTGCTGCTGCTTGCCTTCCATTTGCCAGAAATTCGTTTAACCTGCTAACTATCCCTGCCTCATTGCTAGTGTGAGCCTGGACTAATATTAACTAGATACCACTCACCCTGAACCTCTGAAAGGGAATTAAAAAGCATTTCCAGCATATTTCTCATCCATTGCTAGCACATATCAAAGCATTTGGGCCTGTGTTTTCAAAACTCCTATCTGTGTTTTTAACTTCTGTTGTCTAAGCTTGCCGGGGTGAACTGAATCACATTTGATTGCATTTCTGAGAACTGTGTGTTTCCTTCCATTTCCTTGCCTTGCATCAAGGGGGGGAGGGGATTGCCAGAGAAAAGTGATTACATTGTTTTGTTGAAATCATATTGAGTATTTTCTATACTGCATTTCATTCATTCAACATTCCATCCATTTGAACTCTATAAAGCATTCTCTACCACATTATACTTCTGTACCTATTTACCACTGTGCTACCTTATCCATTTCATGTCAACTCCTTAGTGATTATCAAGAAGCGTGTTAGTGCCAGATTCTCCGTTGTTAATATTTATCATATTAGATTAAGTGTGATATTCAATTATTAATTTATTATAAAGTGTGATATATATATATATTTTAAATTATCAAATAAACCTTTTAAACTTGCAAAACAGAATTACTTCTTGGCCCAGTGGGGTCAGGGGGATTCCAAGAGAGGGGTGTTATATAGGGGTAGTCATCCAGAACGCATGAACTGGACTAAAGATATATCAATAAGGGTTTTCATTCAGTATTCTAGACTAGGCGTTAACTTAGCTGTAGTGCTGAATTGAATCCTCTTACACAAGCAAGCATTGTACATTATTGTAAAAGAAAACAGGAACAAGAAAAGGAAGGAGTGGACAACACAGTAAAAGCAGAAAATAAACAAGTGCAGAAAAAAACTGGCAAAAATAAGCATGGAAGGAGCAGTACGTACAGGACCTGTTAGTAGTTTTCTGCCTAGGCAACAGGGGGGATTCCATTGATTAGAACATGCCCACTCATTCAACAGGCAGAACAACATTTAGGGGTACACCCACGGCAGCAGTACGTATAGACATACACACAACCTCAGACAGAAATAGTGCTGCAACAGAAAATTCAAGCACAGCCAGTACCGACACAGGTCATGCCAGCTCAGGGATAAGCATCGGCACAAGGAGGAATGGGAGCTGCTCCACAGGGTACTGTTCATATACTGCAGGCACCAGCGCAGACACACACACAAGAGAGGGTGACAATATTGGCACAAAATGAGGTGTCCCAAGAACAGCATGGTCACAGTGGTGAGGGGAAACCCTTTAATGATCCCCAAGCAACACTTTTTCTCAATAGAGGTGCCCACAGGAAGTATGAGTGTGTCCTGTCCTAGCAGTAACTGAAGACCCGGAAGAGGAGCCCGAGATAGCAGTTCAAATACAGCGGAGGGACTTTTCCTTTCTATTAGATACTGGAGTGACTAGATCATGTATGAAGGAAGGGGGAATCCCATTATCCAACAAGAAATTGGACCCACAAAGCTTTTCAGGGATTATTCAAGCAGTTCCTCGAACAATTGATCTACCATTGACAATAGGGACACAGCACATTGTAGTACCACTATTATATTCAAAAGACACATCTATTAACATCTTGGAAAGAGACTTGTTAAGCAAATTAAATGTCACAATTTCATTTTCAGAAAAGGGGATGCTGTGCAGCACTCCTGGGACGTACCCGACTAGGGTGGCGGTACTGATACTGGCATACTAAGCACACAGCACACTGAGAGGATACCCACAAACATAGGGATGTTTTTGTACAGAGTCCAGGTACTGCTAGGATGGGTCCCAGGAAAGGTCTTCCAACTGTCCGACCAGTATATTCAGACCATGATGCCCCTTGACTCGCACACCAGACATACACACACTGCTACACCTGGAAGAAGTAGTAGTGAGAAAAGACACAATTATATTGGTTGATACAGATGATGATAATTTGGAGTGGCAATCAATATTGTGCATAGATCCCACACTAACACTGACGGGAGTTACAGACAAGGAGTTGTTTGCTACAAAAGATGAGGAGGGGGGAGAGGTGGTTTTTGAATTACACATACCATGTCCAGTTCATATCAAAGTAAGAGCTATACCACAGGTGACACTATTAGTGAAAAAAGAAAGAACATACATGCAGGAAGATTTGGAGAAAGTCCCAAAGAAATTATGCACTACAGGAGCCAACATCAAAATAAAAGAGGGAACACTTCTACCACAAGTGAAGAAACACCCTCTTTCACGAAAAGCAGATATGGACATATATGAGATACTGCATGTCCTATGCCGTGTGGATTCAAGGTATCCCACAAGAATCCACCTCGGATGTGGCGTGGTGTGGCATTTCATACAGGCTCTCTGCCCTCCACCCTCAGCCACCCCATGCAAAGGCATGGTAGTTCACAGTAATAGATTTGAAGAATGCCTTTTTCTCAATTTCCCTGCATCCATACCCAAGGTATCTTATCAGAGTAACATATTGTGGGACCATACTTGAACACCAGTAATGCCTCAAGGGTACTGTGAGGGACCCAGCATATTTAACAGAGTAATACAAATGGATTTTAGTAATTTGCAGGTAGCAAGTACAATAATTCAATATGTGGATGATCTTTTAGTGTGCAATACAACATAAGATGAGTGCAGGCAGAATTCAATAACACTATTAACATTATTTGCTGACAAGGGGAAAAATGTGGACAGAGAAAAATTGCAGTGTTATAAAAGAGAAGTGGTTTTCTTGGGACAGATTGTATCAGCAGATGGGAGAAAAATAAAACCAGAAAGGGTTGAAGCAATACATAAAACACCCCAACCAACGACATTGAAAGAAATGCAACAGTTTTTGGGATTATGCAATTATTGCAGAGCATATATTTTTAATTACTAGACCTACACCACCCACTACTTCATGCACTTAAGGAAGCTCAGAAAAAGAAAAGTAAGATAAAATTGAGAGCTAAGAGGAATGATAATGTTGCTGAACTCGAGAATGAACTGGCACAGGCACCAGAGTTAGCAACACCCAACTACAAGGAGAGGTTTAATTTGTTCTCACACTCAGATGGTAATGTAATGACTGCCGTATTGACACATAAGAATGGACAGGGTGACAAGCCAGTGGCATATTACAGTGGGACACTAAATGCAATAATGCAAGGATGCTTTCCTTGTGAGCAGGCCCTTGCTGCCGAGGTGTACTCAATTGAAAAAGCATCAACAATAATAATGAGATGTACCATTTGTATTTCTTTATTTATATAGTGCACCGGGTCCAATGGCATCTGGGCACATATCTTAGTTTACAGTCACAGCATCAATATACATACACATGTCATAGGGTACATTAGCAGCAAAGATATAAAATTACAAACATACTGTACATGGTGAAATATATACAAGAAAGTTACAGGTATTTAAAATGTTACAATCAGGTTAAGGCAGTTACAGTGAATTAACTGGTCCTTGTATTAGGGTTACATTAAGGAGTTGATTGGGTCTTGGGCCATGAGCCAAGATTTAGCTTTGTTCTTGAAGACCGAGAACGAGGGTTCTAGTCTACGGGAGGTAGGTATAGAGTTCCATAGTTTGGAAGCGAGCAACAGAAACAGGCCCACCAGATTTTTGTAATTTGAATCTGGATATGGAGAGGCAGTGGGTTTGGGCTGCTCTTTGTGGCCGGTTTGAAGTTTTTAGTGAGAATCGAGTAGCCAGGTAATGGGGAGCATTGTCAGTCAAGCATTTGTGTGTGAGGGTCAGGGGTTTAAGGGAGACTCTTTGAGCAACAGAAAGCCAGTGCAGGTTACGTCGGGTGTCTGAGATGTGTTGGTTCCAGGGGATGTTCAGGGCAGCTCTGATGGCGTTATTTTGAGTGACCTGAAGCTTGCAGATGTTACTTTGGCTAGTCCCGAGATAAAGGGCATTGCAATAGTCTCCCTAAAACATTATTAGAGTTCTAGCAAGAGTAATGCAGTTGGTTGAAGTGATAAATGGCCGGCAAGCAGTGATAAGTTTGCAAGTGTACGCAGATACTGAGGTCACTGTGTTAGTTTGTCGCATGAGGGATAAGGACGAGACGAGGTAGATACCTAACGTTATGGTGTAGTTATTCACCTTAATCGTATTACCATCGATGACAAAGGATTTGAATGTAGGGCCTAGTTTACTCAATCGATTGGGGGAACCCAGGATGAGGAGCTCTGTCTTACCATCATTAAGACAGAGCTCATGTTGGGTAATCCATGCCTGGATGATCATATAAACATTGTCTAAGGCTTTGGTATCTGCTGTGTGGTTGCTTAAGATAGTGATGAGTATCTTGGTGTCATCCGCATAATTCGTGTAGGTGACACCCAGATAGTCGAGTATATCAAAGAGCGGTTTTGTGAAAACATTGTAGAGCGGGGGTGAAACACAAGAAACTTGGGGGATGCCGCAGCGAACTGGTGCAGGGTCCACTGAAGCGAACGGAGAGAGGACCCTCATGGATCTGTTGGGCGGGAAAGGTTTGATCCATATGGTGGCTTTATCAGAGAAGTGGGCTGCCACTTTAAGATGGCGACATAGACTTTGGTTATTCACCAAATCGAAAGTGACCGATAGGTCCAGCTCTAAGCGGAGGGTGATCTTGCCATTGTCTTTCATGTCCTCAATTTGGGTTTTTAAGGCTAGCAAGGCTGTTTCCGTTCCATGCTTGGGGCAGAAACCAGACTGTCTAAGACCAAGGAGATTATTGCATTCCATTTAATCCTGGATCTAAAGGTAGGCTGCTCGATCCAAGATTTTTAGCAGGAACGGCACTGTTGTGATGGCTCTGAAGTTAGTGGGTATATTTGGGTCTAGTGAGGGCTTTTTGAGAAGGGGTATAATGCAGGCATCCTTCAGGTTGTCTGACACTGTGCCTGTGCTGAATGACGCGTTACTTAGCACCGTGATTAAGTAATCCTGGATCTGAAGGTAGGCTGCTCGATCTAAGATTTTTAGCTGGAACAGCACTGCTGTGATGGCTCTGAAGTTAGTGGGTATATTTGGGTCTAGCAAGGGATTTTTGAGAAGGGGGATAATGCAGGCATCCTTCAAATTGTCTGGCACTGTGCCTGTGCTGAATGATGCATTAATCAGTGCTGTGATGAAAGGAGCTAGATCATGAGAAGCCGCTTTTATAATGGGAGCTCGGCAAGTGTCGCCCTGGCAGTTGGAAGGTTTGAGTTTACTAATGATGTTCTCTACCTCGGGGATAGTTACAGGTTGAGAAACTGAAAGGTATAAGGCTGTGTGGAGTGCAGTTGGTTTTATCCACGGGGGGGGTTAAGTCAAGCATTAGGCTGGAGGGTGCTTTTTTTGGCATCAATTTCAGCTTGTAGCGTAGCAATTTTATCAAGCAGTGCTTTTTGTATGTTGCTACATGAGTCAGGTGGTGTGCAAGGTGTTTCAAGTTCTTTAAGAATCTTGAAAAGCTCTTTGGTGTTAGACTCAGCTTGCAAAATACGTTTTTTGTAAGTCTCCTTTTTGGCTCGGACGATTGCCTCTTTATAGTTAAGGGACGCTATAATGAGGCTATCCTTGTTGGTATCTGTAGGGTGACTTTCCCAGCTTGCTTCATTGTTTCTTTTTTCTTTGCGTAAGGCCCTCAACTGTGGTATGAACCACAAATTGAGGTGACTGCATGGTTTAGCTTTCCTAGATTTAATGGGGGAAATGGTGTCCATAGCTTTAAGAATAGTGGCATTGTAGGTATCAACTAAGACTGTAGGGTCTCAACAGGATAATAAAACATTGTTCAGGGTGGGCAAGATGTGTGGGAGAAGATTTTCTCTAGTGATATCTCTTTTATTTCTAGTACAAATAGGGGGTGCTAGGTCTGGACAGGGGCGTTGGTGTCATGATGCCTACCTCCAAGGAGCCAGGTCCGACCCAGCAACCCCAGAGGCAGGCATCATTTCCCCCAGGGAAGTGCCAGCGGGCCCAAGCTGGGGCCCTTTGGACACAGTCCTGGCGCCTTAGGCGCCAGGCTCATGTTGGACCCCTGTCCTGGGGCCTTAGGCGCCAGGCTCATAAAGCTAGACATGTGTTCAAGTGTTTTAAGGTGCACTTACCTGATGCAGACCATGCTGCTACATCCAGGCCCTCTTGAGGCCTGAATGGAACTACTTTACCTGTGGACCTACTTTCCCCTGGGTGTTGTCGGGGAAGTATACATACCTGATCGGTGGAAGGATACATACCTGGAACTTCTTCCAAAGCTATTTAAACCACACCCGATCAGCAACTCACGCTTCGCGTTGTTCTGCTCCTCGCAGCTGGACGCTCACCGTGTCAGCTCCTGCATCTGGACTTCAGCCACGCCTGTCAGCATCCTGGGTCACCTGCTAAGAGAGAATTGGAGAGAAAGAAGACCTTACCTGTTAAAGCTGCATCACGGAGACTTCACACCGACGATCCTGAAAGGGAAGACATCATTTTAAAAGCATTTCGCTTCGATCGCTGCAGCGCTGCATTTCACTCACCTTTCCTGGGCACCTCCATCTTCAGCAGCGATCATCCGGATCCGCAGCCACTTCCCAGAGCCTAGAGAGAAAAAGACAAGAAAACAAGGTGAGAGAAGGAGGGGAATAGGAAAAGCTCAGTTTCCTTCTAAGACTTACATGTTTGGTCATTCCCATTTCATTTCTGGTCCTGCCGCTTCCTGGCATTCCGGACCCCGGCCCCTATGGGGAAAAAAGACAAAGACATTGAATGAGCGAATGCAAAGACATTACCCGAACGCTCATCCAGAACTTACCTGTCATTTACTGGAACTGCACGTTTCACTTCGGGTCGGCGCCATATCTCCGGCATTCCGAACCCCGGCCCCTAAGGGGAAAAAAGACATAAGCGATTAGCGCTTGCTGCAATAAGACAATGAACATTATTATAAGGCTTGAACTTTTGAACTTGCTACAGAACTCTTACAGCGCCTTACCTGAATAGTCAAGCTTATTTGAACTCCCATCAAACCTCAATCCAGTGAAGTAACTGGGTTTCAACGCACCCCTGCAACAGAAGCAGGATGGAGAACTCATCCTTCCAGACCCTAAGGTGAGACTTCACGGGGAATCGAGGAAGGGTATCGTGGAGGGCTGGAAAGGAGTGGGAGGCTTGAGCATTATTCCGTCAGTAGGTAATACTCCCTTTTCACGCACAGGGGAATATTCCTGTGAGCCATTGAGTCCATCTTCAGAGTCCTGCGCTTCACCATAGAAGAAGCATCAGCACTCGAAGCCAGACCTGCGCCTCCGTGGGAATCAGGTGAGCATGACAGAACGCGAAGCCTACCCATAATTTCCTATCCGGGCGCTATGGAGACTTCCGAGACAGATCAGCTGGCCCAGCTTTTGGGGGAATTACGGGCAGAAGTGCACTCAGCCCGCCAGGAGACTAACGCTCTCAAAAGAGAACTGATCCTATCTAAGGAAAGAACAGATGACCTGGCCAAAAGGTTATTGCAGGCCCAGGCAGGGCACACTCCTTTACCTAATTCCGGAGATACTTCCACGTCAATGGGTTTGAATAACCCGGTACAAATCAATCTACCTGGACACATGCCTTTGGCCCCGCCTGAACGTTTTGCGGGAGATCCGAAGAAATATGCCGTCTTTATGAACCAATGTCGTTTACACTTTCTATGCAGACCCGGGGCCTTCCCTAACGACCAGACCAAGGTAGCCTTTATACTATCTTACCTCAGTGGCAGTGCTGCCGATTGGTCTATTCCATTGGTAAATCAGGATGATCCCATTCTCCAGAATTTTCAGGGTTTCCAGGCCAGCATGGAAAGATTGCTTGCTCGACACTCTCAAGGACAGGCCCTTGATAACGAACTGCTATCCTTACGACAAGGTAATCAGGATCTTCTGTCCTACGTTGCCACCTTTAATAGACTGGTTGTGGAAACTGGATGGCCAGAAAATAAAAGGTTCACATTGTTTCATCGAGGCCTGCGCGGAGAGCTTAAGGATGTTCTAGCTCAGATAGCAGATCCACCCCAGGTCTGCGCAGACTACATAGACTTGGTGGTTCAACTTGATCACAGACTTCAAAATAGAAAAGCAGATCAGTTCAAGTACGAAACCCGAGTACCGATCAAAACCCACGCTAACTCCAAGAGTACCGACGTATCCGAACCTATGCAAATCGGCGGTGTTAAAGGACCATTAACACAGAAGGAACGAGAGAGAAGGCGACAAATGCAACTTTGCCTGTATTGCGGGACTTCCGGTCACTTTCTTCGAAATTGTCCGGTTAAACCACCGAAGAAGGTGGTTGGAGCCACTGATAACGATTTATTGACACCTGATTCGGGAAACGACCTAGCCCGACAAGCGTAGGGGTCCGCTTGCCGAGCTTGAAAACAAACTTTTTGACCTCGCATTTTGTCATGCCAATGGTGCTAGTGGACCCAAAACAGCCTCAGCTGTTGCATGCTATAAAAGCATACATCAACAGTGGAGCTATTGTAAATTACATAGACCGTGAATTGGCTTCTAGGATTAAGCTCCCTCTCCGGCCGAAAGTAACCCAAGATGTCATTACTACAGTAGATGGAACCGAAATTGCCTTAGGGCCTGTAATGCGTTCCACTGTTGAAATGACACTGGTGGGTCAGGATGGACATTGGGAAGCAATCGTGTTTGATGTGATCAAGGCCCCACAATTTCAAGTAATTCTTGGAATTCCTTGGTTAGAAACACATAATCCCAGAATCGACTGGCGAGCAAAGAAGATAAGTTTTCCTGATTGTGAACCAACTTGTTACCCAAGAAATCCAGTTATGGGTCTAGCCTCAGCAACTTCCACCCCTGTACAGCTACCGTCTGAATACCAAGAATTCCAAGACGTTTTTCAGAAGGAACAGGCTAACACGTTACCTCCCCATCGGTCTTACGATTGCCAAATCGATCTGGTACCTAATGCTCAACTACCTTGTAGTAGGATTTATGCTCTTACGGAACCTGAGAACCTACATTTGCGTCAGTATTTAGATCAGTACCTAGCCAATGGTTTTATTCGCCCGTCCAAGTCTCCTGTCTCCTCAGCTCTGTTCTTCGTGCCGAAAAAAGAGGGCGACTTTAGAACATGTATAGACTATTGTGCCCTAAATCAAATAACGATTAAGAATCGTTATCCTCTGCCCCTGATCCCTGAGCTTATCGACCAGGTGAAAGACGCTTGTGTGTACACCAAGTTAGATCTCCGAGGAGCTTATCACCTGGTGCGTATAAAAGAAGGCGACGAGTGGAAGACTGCATTCCGCACCAAATTTGGGCTCTTCGAATATCAGGTGATGCCCTTCGGTTTGTGCAATGCACCTGCCGCCTTTCAGTACTTTATGAATGATGTTCTTCGGGAACTTATCGACGTCTGTGTCATTGTTTATATTGACGACATCCTGGTGTACTCCTCTTCAGAATCCGATCACAGAAAACATGTTAGGGCAGTTCTTGAGAAATTGCGCCAGCACAGACTATTTGCAAAGCTCGAAAAATGCGTTTTTCATACCACAGAAGTGGAGTTTCTCGAATTTATCCTGACACCTCAAGGAGTCCTAATGGACTCGCGAAAGGTGGATGCCATCCTCAAATGGCCATCTCCTAGCTCGGTGAAGGGAGTTCAGAGCATGCTCGGCTTCGCCAATTTCTATCGAAGATTCATCCCGGAATTTTCCCGAACAGTCCAACCCATCACAGCTCTCCTAAAGAAAAACAAACGCTTTGAATGGACTCTTGAGGCCGAACACGCCTTTCAGGACCTGAAAACCAAATTCACCTCTGCACCTATATTGAAGCACCCGCACCCAGATCTCCCTTACATTGTGGAAACCGACGCATCCAGTTCGGCCATGGGAGCTGTCCTGTCGCAAAGAGACCCAGAAACTAACCAACTACACCCTGTGGCCTTTTAGTCCAGGAAATGTTCTCCTCCTGAAATCAACTATGCAATTACCGACAAAGAGTTACTGGCTATTAAATCTGCTTTCAAGGCTTGGCGTCACTACCTTCTCGGGGCAAGACACACCATCACCGTAATTACGGACCACAGAAATTGACAGTATTTAAAGACGGCCAAGGCTCAATCTTCACGACAACTCCGATGGGCTCTATTCTTTGCGGAATTTGATTTTGTAATTACCTATCGCCCTGGCTGCAAGAATGGTAAAGCGGACGCCTTATCCCGGATTGGAATGGAAGAACCAAATTCGAGTTTAGAACCTGTGCCAATCATACCAGAACAAAGAATCTTAGGCCTAACTTCATTGCAAACTATTGAGGACATCCAAACGCAAGTAAAACAACTTCTAGACTCTTCAGCCTTACTGGAATGGAGTCAAAAGGGTCCTCATTACACCGTTAAGGATGACTTACCCTACTTCCCGGAGCGGTTGTTTCTGCCTAGTAAAGAATTGCAAGAACTTGTTATTGCCCATCATCATGAATCATTAATGGAAGGACACCCTGGTATCGCTAAAACGGAGGAAAAAAATCAAACGCCACTTCTGGTGGCCTTCTTGGAGAAAAGACATAAAGTCTTTTGTTTTGTCTTGCAGAATTTGCGCCCAAAACAAGGGTAAAAAAAAAAGGCCAGCCGGCCTACTTCAACCCTTGGATATTCCACCGGCACCATGGCACACCTTGTCAATGGACTTTATAACTGACCTGCCTCCTTGTGCTGGTTACAACACTATCCTTGTAATTGTGGATCTATTCTCCAAAATGGCCCACTTTATCCTTTTAAAAGGTTTGCCTTCAGCTTCCACCTTGGCCAAGGAATTTCTGGAGAATATAGTTTGCATACCTGGTTTCCCTTCCATATTAGTCTCGGATCGTGGAAGTCAATTCATCTCCCATTTTTGGAAGAAGTGTTGCCAACTAGCACAAATAGATGTGTGGCTATCCACCAGCCACCACCCCCAGACCGACAGTCAAACCGAGAGAACCAATCAGACTCTCGAGCAATATCTTTGGTGCATGTTACACCAATCCGAGTTAAATTGGAAAGACATCCTTTGGATCGCAGAATATGCATACAACAATTCAGTGCATTCTGGAACCGGACAAACTCCTTTTTATACTTTGTATGGTCACCATCCTCAGACCTCTGATCTAGATCCACCTCTGACCCTGGAAATGCCCGCAGTAAATCATCTGCATTCCACAATAACCCAAGCCTTCAAAGAAGCTGCAACTCATTTACAGCAAGCCAAGAAAAAGTATAAAGAAAACACTGATTTGCACCGAAGTAAAACTCCTCCTTACCAAGTAGGAGATCAGGTATGGCTAGCAACGAAACATTTACCCCCCCAAGGGCCCGCGAACTTTCAATCCCAGATTCATAGGACCTTATCCCATCAAGGCTATAATCAATCCTGTGGCCTTTAAACTGGATTTACCGTCTAACATGCATATTCATCCAGTTTTTCATGCATCACTTTTGAAGCCAGTACAACCAGGGACCCGACTGTCCAAACCTCCAGACCCAGTTCAAATTGAAGGGGAATTAGAATTCGAAGTTAAAGACATTTTAGACTCCAAGGTGTTAAAGTCCAAACTCTTCTATCTTGTTGACTGGAAGAGATATGGACCTCAGGAGAGATCGTGGGAGCCTAGTAACCATGTTCACGCACCTCGATTAATACAAAGGTTCCACCGGAGATTTCCGAACAAGCCAAAACCCCCAGAGGGAACAACCTTGGGAGGGGGGGTACTGTCATGATGCCTACCTCCAAGGAGCCAGGTCCGATCCAGCAACCCCAGAGGCAGGCATCATTTCCCCCAGGGAAGTGCCAGCTGGCCCAAGCTGGGGCCCTTTGGACACAGTCCTGGCGCCTTAGGCGCCAGGCTCATGTTGGACCCCTGTCCTGGCGCCTTAGGCGCCAGGCTCATAAAGCTAGACATGTGTTCAAGTGTTTTAAGGTGCACTTACCTGATGCAGACCATGCTGCTACATCCAGGCCCTCTTGAGGCCTGAATGGAACTACTTTACCTGTGGACCTACTTTCCCCTGGGTGTGGTCGGGGAAGGATACATACCTGATCGGTGGAAGGATACATACCTGGAACTTCTCGCCAAAGCTATTTAAACCACGCCCGACCAGCAACTCACGCTTCGCGTTGTTCTGCTCCTCGCAGCCGGACGCTCACCGTGTCAGCTCCTGCATCTGGACTTCAGCCACGCCTGTCAGCATCCTGGGTCACCTGCTAACAGAGAATTGGAGAGAAAGAAGACCTTACCTGCTAAAGCTGCATCACGGAGACTTCACACCGACGATCCTGAAAGGGAAGACATCATTTTAAAAGCATTTCGCTTCGATCGCTGCAGCGCTGCATTTCACTCACCTTTCCTAGGCACCTCCATCTTCAGCAGCGATCATCCGGATCCGCAGCCACTTCCCAGAGCCTAGAGAGAAAAAGACAAGAACACAAGGTGAGAGAAGGAAGGGAATAGGAAAAGCTCAGTTTCCTTCTAAGACTTACCTGTTGGGTCATTCCCATTTAATTTCGGGTCCTGCCGCTTCCTGGCATTCCGGCCCGGCCCCTATGGGGAAAAAAGACAAAGACATTGAATGAGCGAATGCAAAGACATTACCCGAACGCTCATCCAGAATTTACCTGTCATTTACTGGAACTGCACGTTTCACTTCGGGTCGGCGCCATATCTCCGGCATTCCGAACCCTGGCCCCTAAGGGGACAAAAGACATAAGCGATTAGCGCTTGCTGCAATAAGACAATGAACATTATTATAAGGCTTGAACTTTTGAACTTGCTACAGAACTCTTACAGCGCCTTACCTGAATAGTCAAGCTTATTTGAACTCCCATCAAACCTCAATCCAGTGAAGTAACTGGGTTTCAACGCGCCCCTGCAACAGAAGCAGGATGGAGAACTCATCCTTCCAGACCCTAAGGTGAGACTTCACAGGGAATCGAGGAAGGGTATCGTGGAGGGCTGGAAGGGAGTGGGAGGCTTGAGCATTATTCCGTCAATAGGTAATACTCCCTTTTCACGCACAGGGGAATATTCCTGCGAGCCAGTGAGTCCATCTTCAGAGTCCTGCGCTTCACCATAGAAGAAGCATCAGCACTCGAAGCCAGACCTGCGCCTCTGTGGGAATCAGGTGATCGTGACAGTTGGTGGTTAGCTGAGATGTTGAATGTAATAGTGTGATGGTCGGACCAGGCACAATTAACTACTGTGGTGATATTACAGTTTAGATCTGCTAGCCAGTCAATGATTCTTCCTTTTACATGGGTGGGTTCAATTCTACGATGAGTGAATCCTGCGTCGGTGAGTGAGTTAGCAAGGTCTAAAGCTTTAGTGTTGTTGGCGTCTTTGAAGCCAATATTGAGGTTGCCTAATAATATTATTTGCGAGTTGGCTTTGGTTTTGTCTGCGAGGGTTATTAAGATGTTGTCTGCAAAGGCGGTGACGTGTCCGGGTGGCCTGTAGATGAGATGCAGGATAGAGGTTTGGTTGTGTGAAATAGGGAGTTTAACTGATAGGAGTTCTGCTGAGGGGATCTGTTGATCCAGTATGATGCGCATGGCAATTGATTTATTGCGGATGAAGTCAACATCACCTCATTTCGAGTGGTTAGCATTGCTAATGATAGTATAATCTTTCGGGATGGCTAGTGAGAGAGGGGACCGGATGCTGCATGCAGCCAGGTCTCCGTGACAGGTTGGAAGTCTAGGTTTTGTGTGGTGATGAGATTCGCTATATCAAGTGCATGGGCCGTAGGGGACCTGGCGCTGATAAGGGCACCCTTGATGGTGGTGTCTTTAGGAGAGTGAGGCGTGCTTGTGTTATGGTTAGGTGTGGTGTCATGCGTAGAGGTGAATGTGTCAGGGTAATGCTATGGCGTAAAGTGAACAGTGAAGGTGGAGCAGTTAATGAAGAGGTGCAGAAGATAGGATGATGAGCAACATGGGTGAACCATAGTTTTGAATGTGGAACATGCATTGTTTGAAGTATTACAATGGACCAAATCAACGTTGAAAACTCAGAGAGCATCAGTGTATGGCATAATATTGACAAAGCCCACTATAGAAATGTTCAGATGCAGGACAGTTAACCCAGCAGAATTATTTGTGGAAACAATAGAGGAAGGAGACTATACAAATGTCTTTGTGGCATGCATGGACAAAAATGAAGGGAACCCCCTGGTAAAAGATGCAGTGATTGAAGGAGGGGACATGATTTTTATTGATGTATAATCAAGTATTGACCAAAATTCAGGGAAGAGACATAATGGTTCTCTGGTAGTAGGGCACACAAATGGAATACATGAGGAAGGGGAGTTGAAGTTATTTTTTTTTTACACAGCTGCTAGCACACTACTCTGCAGAAGCAGCAGAATTAGTGGCATTAATTGAGGCACTACACATGCCAGATTCTGAATTTTCATATGTAACATCTACAGTACATTCAGGATTAGCAAGATGGGAAAGGAGAAGGTTCAAGAGAAGCGACGGCACATCAGTGCAGAATGCAGAGCTATTAAGTAAACTATTGGAAATGCAACCAACCCCAGTTGAATTGGCAATAATAAAGTGCAAGGCCCACACTGGAGGAAAGATTTTATAGGTGAATGACATGTTTGCTCAAATGATCTTTGTTCAAAGGATGGATCAAATGTGTCAATGTGATTTGATGTTAATTAGTTTAGGTTAAATTAAAAGCTTTTGATTTAGGGGCATTTCTTGGACAACGCTCTTCATGCAGCTCCATTCCACCTTCTATGTGAATTTTACTTTCCCAGCTGCACCTGGGCTCTGAATAAATAGCATTACTTCTTGCCCGGTGTACACTCCTTCTTTGATTACTTTTGTAATTTTATTGGTGAGTTTTTAGAGGCAACCCACAGAACAGTGGCGAGTTAGATCTTGAAAAGCCAAAACAAGAAGATAGAGCCCTGAGGGACACCACAGTTGGAGTGTGAGATGGAGAAAAGAAAAGGGCCCGGTTGAACCTGGGAAGGACATTCAGAGAGGAAGGAGGTCAACCAGTCCAGATCCAGGTCTGTGATACCAGAGACGATTTATAAGGGTGGCATGATTGACCATATCAAAGGCAGAAGACAGGTAATGATTGATGAGAATGGAAGGAGAGTTGGAATGAAGATTAGAGACTAAGGGCCTCATTACGAATTATGCCGGTTAAGGAAAAATGATGCCGGTATGTAAATACCGGCATCATTTAACGTTCCGTAGCATTCTGACCCACAAACCCGGTATTAACGGCACCGTTATTTACGGTGCCGCTAATAGCGGCATAGGCGCGTACACGCGCCTCCTCAGGTAGTAAATACCGGCATGCCAGTAATAGGGGGCAATCACAACCCACGCAAACATGCAAATACCGGCAGCGCGAACACGGTAATAACGGGCTGCATGATGCCAGAAAAACAGGCATCGCGGACCACCCGCAAACAGCAACCATGCTACAAGGCAGCTGCCACAGGTGCACACAATCCCCACAGGTGGAGTCAAAGGAGGCTGTGCCAGTATGAACTGAGCACACCCACACACACATCCCTCCCCACAGGTGTAGGCAATGCAGAGTGGCCCAGTACAAAAGGAGCACACCTACACACCACACCCCTTCCTACACCAAAATGCTACCACTAGCATTTGCAATCATGGCGCAGGAGGACATGCCTATACTGCTACAACTACAGCAACAACAGCAACAACAGCAACAACAACAACAACTACAGCAGCAAGAACAGGCAGCACAGAGGAGACGCAGGAGGAGAAGGAGGGTGAGACAGGCCCAGCAATTACCACCAGCGCAGCCACCAGCGCCTCGTAGGCAGCCACCAATCCCTCGCACCAGATCCAGCCCATTCAACCTAACCCCTGAGCAGATCCACACCCTGTACCGGTTGGACTGTGACACCATCACCACCATAGTGGACATGATACACAACGACATTGCCAGCCACATACAAATACGCACTGTCATCCCCCCACTACTGAAGGTGGTGTCTGTGCTACACTTCCTGGCCACAGGCACCTACCAACACACAGTGGGCCAGCTGCACGGCATCTCACAACCACTATTCTCACGCATGCTGAACCAAGTGCTCGATGCCCTCCTGAAGCACGCAAGCACCCACATATCCCTACCACGGACTGGCCAGGAGATGGCCGAAACCAAAGTAGGCTTCCATGCACTGGCCGGCATGCCCAATTGTGTTGGTGCCATCGACTGCACCCATGTGGAATTGGTAGTCCCCCCTGCCATAGAGGCGGTGTACCGCAATCGCAAGCAATACCACTCCATCAATGTGCAAATGGTATGTGACTCCAGCAAAATCATCAGCCATTGCTGCGCCAGATTTCCTGGATCCACACATGATGCCATGGTACTGCGCAACTCCACGCTACCCCGTCACATGGAGCGACATGCTGGACCACGTGCCTGGCTGCTCGGTGAGTTGCACAACAGGCCCATGGCCATGCTGTGGGGTACTCATGTGTGCGGATGCAGAAGGGGGGGATAATACACCTGGGTGGGAAAGGGGGGGATAGTTCACCAGGGTGGGAAAGGGGGGGTAGTTTACCAGGGTGGGAAAGGGGGGTTAAAAGTACACCTGGGTGGCAATAGCCAGTGAGTGGAGAATGAATGCAGAGCTAAACACTCCTCACCTGACACAGCCAAACGGAAAATGACACATCACTGGCCCACATATCACAAATAATGCAAATGGATGACAACAAGTAAGAGGCACAACCGGGGCACCATGGTGATGGCAAGCAATGCATGACTGAATAGGATGGCAACTGTGCCAATGCAGCCAGTGTGACCATGCAAAGTAAAGAGTACACAGCATGAATTGGAGGCTAAACATTGTTGCACTGCCACAGCACATCTGCCTCAGCATGCATGATTACACCCTGCATCATCTATTCAACCCCATCCAGTGTTCCACACCTCTTTCCAGTATACATCCCATATAGGTGACTATTTGGTACACGTACAGGGACATTTGCATGCTCACACTAATAGCTGCTGCCATGACCGTGCTCCCTGAAGGTGTCAGTTCAGAGTGACACACACCTATTTGTATCTGCTTGCAGGTGATGGAGGATATCCCTTGAGGCCGTGGCTACTTACCCCTGTGCGGAACCCGCAGAACAGCCATGAAGAGGAGTACAATCGTGTGCACACTCATACTCGTGTCGTGATTGAGCAGACCTTTGGCCTGTTGAAGGCGTGGTTCCGCTGCCTAAGCAGGTCTGGTGGGGCACTCCTATATAGGCCTGAGAAGGTGGCAAAGATCACCATGGCCTGTGTCATGCTGCACAACATGTGCGTCCGAAGGAATGTACCACTGCCACCTGACATTGACATGCATGGCCCGGGTGAGGATGAAGGGGATGGAGACTGAGGCGAAGGAGCCCCCCTGCCAGTACGTGATGTACGGGACGGCCATGCTGTACACCAAGCACTAATTGACGAATACTTTTAAGACACAGGGACCATGAATGACTTTTGTCAGTCAGACACTGGGCCAATGTGAAAATGCACAAAGGGAATGTTGTAATTTTGAGACTGAACACAATAACACATTAAATGGATGCACACCAAAAATGACATTGTCCAGCCATGGATTGTTCTCCAGAAAACTTGTGTATTATATGAAAATGCAAAACTGTGCCCACTCCCCCCTCCCACGATCCCCCAACAAACTCCCTCACCCACCCCACAGACCCCAGTGAACAGCCCAACAAACTTCCTCACCCACCCCACAGACCCCAGTGAACAGCCCAACAAACTCCCTCACCCACCCCACAGACCCCAGTGAACAGCCCAACAAACTCCCTCACCCACCCCACAGACCCCGGTGAACAGCCCAACAAACTCCCTCACCCACCCCACAGACCCCAGATGTCCCCATATGTGCAACAAACAGTTTTGCCTTCAACAATCCTACTCCTCACATTTCTTCCATTTTTCAAAAAGTCACTTTTTGGCGACTTTCAGGTCTGGGGGTGCCATGGCCATGCACCGTGCACTCCTGCGCGTTAAGCGCACGGGGCTTGATTGGACAGAGGTGGAAGGTGTTGACGTGGTCGAGGTGTCAATTGTCAATCCTCTGTCAGACCCATGGTGTGGCTGCTGCACGTGCCTGATGTTGGCTAGTAGGGCCTCGGTCAGTGACCCCATGCACTGCCTGAATGCAGACGTGGGCGCCTCCACGGCTGCTGTATTTGCGGCAATGGCCGTGGCTATGGCCTTCATGGCCTCATTACCGGCAAGGACCTGTTGCCGCATTATCTGCAGCATCTCGTCTTGACGGGCCTCCACCCTTGCCAGACGGACCTCAAAGGGGGTTTCTGTCGCAGGTGTACCGGTGGAGGGCTGGGTGGTGGAGGGCTGGGTGGTGGAGGGCTGGGTGGTGGCAGGCACCTGCGTGGGGCCCTCGTCCTGGGCACAGTCGTCCTCAAATATGCCGATGTCCGAGTCCCCTAGGTCAGAATCATGGAGACATGGGTCATCCAGGCTCTCTGTCTCCGCAGGGGGGAAGGGGGGGCCAATGGGTGTTGGGCTGGGCGATCCCGAAAATTCTTCGGCCTCTTCAACCACCTCTGTGGACAGGACGTCCGTGGTGGCCGGCGGTACAGCTGGCACTGTCGCAGCAGGTGCCCCCTGCAGAGATGATGCCTTGCGTGGCACACTGGGAGTGGTCAGAGGAAAATTTTTGGAGGAGGGGGTTGCGGTGTCCCTGGTCCCCTTGCTTGCACTGGATGTGCCTGGCCCCCTGTCCTGGGTTCCACCTTCCTCATCGGTGCCTGGGGGATAGAAGAGATGCAGGTCATCAATGAGATTGCCAAATGGCAGCTGTGATTTGTGACAGTTTTATATCTTGATACATTCAGGCATGATTTCATTTCTGTTGTGTGGCATTTGGTGTACTGAGGGGACATGTTGGCAATGATTGCATGGCTGGTGGCAATGGATTGTCTAGGTGTGGGGGGGACATGGGCATGGATGGGTTTACAGATTTCATGCAGCATGCGTGTGGTGCAGGGGGTGGCAATCAATATTCTGTTGGTGAGTTGATGTTGCCTTGGGTATGGGAATTGCCTTGCCTATTCTGACTCCCACCTCACTTGTGTCACATCATGTTTTGTTATAGGTGGATGTGATGGTTCACTCACCTTCCTCTGTTGTAGTAGCTGCCCCGTACTCCTGCTCTCCAATCCCCTCGATGGATTCTGGATCGATGAATCCACTTGCAATCTCCTCCCATATGCTGAGCTTAACAGGGGAGTTTGTGCCACCGCCTGTCGCCATTGCAGCCCTCCGGTTCTCCGCAAGGATCTTCCGCACACGGAGGCGGAGGTCGTCCCAGCGCTTTCTGCAATCCCGGACACTCCTTGGGGTAACCCCCACTGCTGTTACCCTCTGCGCAACCTCCTGCCACACCTGTTTTTTATGCGTTTGGGCCGCATGCCTCAGGTCCGTGCTTCGGATAATGTCAGCATGCTGTTGTAGGGTGTCCGCCAGCATTGTCAATTCTGCATCTGAGAAGCGCTGCTTCCTCTTCCTTTGTTTGCTTTGTTTGCTTTTTCCGGTGGCCTTTGACATCCTGGTTCTGTTTTGACACTCAACAACACGGGTGTAGTGGTAGTAATGGAGGATGGCAATGGATTGTGTTTTTAAAGATGGCCACCGGCCCATTTCCCGTTCCTGCGCGATGACGTAATTTCCGGGTCTGTTTTTTGCGAACACGGTAATACCATGGTGGTATTACCGTGCCGGTATTTACGGGTTAGTGTGAAGCAGTAGCGCAATGGGCGGGCCAGGCGATGCCGGTATAGGGGGCTTGGAGGCCCTTTACCGGCTTGGCGCTGTTGCCACTTCCGGCATGGGGGAACGCGCGTGCTCGCGCACTCGTAATAACCCGCTATTAGCGGGTTCATACGCGCACGGACCCGCTCATTCCGGCATGCCGGTAATGAACACGGTTTTACCGGCATACTCGTAATAAGGCCCTAAGTCTTCATGGGTGTTCAGGAGTGCAGTTTCCATGCCTCTGGCTGCTCTGAAGCCAAGCGGGTGGTCGTGGAGACAACCAGGGAATTCAGTGTGGTGGATAAGCTCGGAGATGGCCATCTTCTCCAAGAGTTTGCCCAGGAAGGGGTAATGGAGATAGGGAGGAAGTAGCTAGTCAGGAAAAGTCAGCAGAGGGCTTTTTGGGGAGAGGCTGCACAAGGGAGTGCTTGAGAAACGACAGGAAGGATCCGTGGCAAAGAAGGGATTGCAGAAACAGCCAAGGCTGGTAGCAAGGGAGACAATGTTGTCATTGAAAGTTCTGGAGGAGCAGGGGAGAACCTGTTTGGATGAGACTTTCATAGAGCAGACTTGTCTAGAAACCTCATCAGGTGAAATGAAAGAGAATGTAGGAGGGAAGGGATGATGGGGCCAAGGGAGGCCTGAGAGAGGGCGAGGGAGAAGGGTGTGGTGTAGATGAGAGTGAGAACAGGATGTCCTGAGTTTTAGAAATTTAGTGAGCGGTCAGTGCAGTGCAGAGGGTCAGGCAGAGGAGAAATGGAGACTGCAGTAGTATTGGCGAGTTCCTTGGAGAATTTGAAAAGTTCAGCCGTGTTGTTAATGGCCCCAGAGATGCACGCCTGGATTTAGGCCCTCCCCTTTGATCAGATGGACAGTCTGTATTGTCTTTGGAGCAGGCGGCAGGACAGTTTGTCACAGATTGTGCTTGAAGCCTACTACTTCCGCACATCAGCTGTGTACTTGCATTTCAGAAAGGCCTGGCTGGAGTCATACCAGGTGTTGCACTTGGAGGAAGGCTTCATAGGGATCCTTAGGGCAGGGGCAAGGATGTCCAGAGTATTTGAGATGCAGAGTTGAAGGTTAGTAAGTGCAGTGTCAGAGTGAGATTCAGTGTCAGGAGTTGGAGGGGGAATGATGTTGGCGCCAAAGCAGCAAATAACACTTGTTTCATAGGTCAAAAAACAGAGAAGGAGACTGACAGTGCAGGCAGGGGCTTAGTAGGGGAACCCAGGAGGTCCAGGTGAGAGGACAGGAGAGCAGGATCAGACCAGGAAAGGGGTGTAGTGAGAGGGTTGGAGATGGCGATTCAGCAGAAATTAGAGCATCCAAGGTGTTTCTGGCTGAGTGCATCAGACGTGAGGGAAGAATCAAGAGGGGAATAGAGTCACAGAGGCATGCAGAAGAGTCCAGAGGCCGCATCAGGGGAGTGTAGATAGTGGCCAGAGTCAGCAAGAGGATAGGAGCGATGCCAAGCCTGCAGATGAGGGATTCAAAGGAAGAGTAGGACTGGGTGGGTATGATATTTGCAAGGACCCATTCAGGTAAGATTGGGGCCACTCTGCCCCCAGATTGATTAGCCTAGGTTTAGAGAGGATTGTGTAGCCCGTTGGGAGGAGTGTGTCAAAACTTGTGACACAGAGTGCCGGTAAGAGCAAGGACATCAAGGTCTAGGTCTTCAAGGAGAAGGCAGATGTCAGGAGTGTTTGACTGCAGAACGGGAGTTGAGGATAACTAAGTTCAGCTGGTCACCACTTTTGAAGGTCTTTCGAGGAGGGGTACAGGAATGTGGTATACCAGTAGGTGATGGCAGAGGGGCCAGAGAGGTGACAGAGGAAGGGATGGCAGAGGAAGGAGTGACAGGAGAAGAGAAGAAGTTGATGATAGACAGAAGACACCTATGAGGAAGATCAAAGTTGGATGAGAGCCCTGGACCATGGCAGTGTCATTTAGATAGACATTAATGATTCCCCTAGAGGAAAGGAAGTATGCCAAGAGTACTTTCCAACAGGTACCACCATTAATGGGAGATGAAGAGAAAGGGAAGAGCACTGAGACATATGGGGAAGCCAAAGGCCCAGAGAGGGAACAATAAAAGGTTGCCAGTGACAGTCTGCCTGGAAGAAGCATTGACATGGGTTGTAGCGATGGGCAGGCCTGTATTGGAGACCAAGAGATCCTTCTTGAATGGTTTCCTTCCAGACTTTGAAAGAGAGATAGGATATGTGATAGAATAGCAGTTAGAGAAGATAGGGGAGATTGAAAGCACCATGAAGGGAGAGAGCGAAGAGAGGGAGTAAGAGAGAAACTGTAGTGCACAATATCGAACTACAACACACAGCAATGCGCCAATCTAGAACCAGGTGTTCAGGATAAATGGAAAAGGCGTTAGTTGAAGCATACAGCAGAAAAACAGCAAGACACCTAGGAGTGTGTATTCTGGATAGAGTCAAAAAATCCAAGATAGAGGGAAAACAGTTTGATTTTCAAAACAACAGCAAATGCAAAAACACACATATTTGACTTTCCTAGCTAGTGGAAAAAGGCCTAATGGCTAACTATGTCAATTCACCTAAAGCCAGATGTGGAAAATGCAACTGTGATGTGCTGCAGACTGTACACGTAGCTAATAGGAGTAATACGCGAGGAGGGACAGTTAAGTAAGGAGCAGTAATGGCCGTTCCTCCTGCACACACCTGCCTTACCTTGTCAGTCACTGCTGGTTTGATGGCTGCGCTACATGCTCCCACAGTGAATACAGGCAAACACCCACTGGAGCTGCTAAAGTAGGATCTGCCCATTGCCTCTGGGCCCTTCACCGCAGGGGGCAGCATGGGCATTGCGGCTGCACCACCAGGATAAATAAGTAGGGTAGCACACCCAATCAGGGGTCGGGAAGGGAAGGGAGGCAGGAGGGAAGGGGAAGCAGGAAGGGACATTGGCTCAATAAGCCGAGAAGTGGCAAATGCACAATATGATCACAGTCACACAAAGGATATTATTTTAGCAATTGAGCCAGAACACAAGATGTTTATTAAATCACCCCAAGCACATCCAAAAAGGAATAGGCTGCACCGAGCATCGGCAATGCAACACCCTCACTGGTGATCACACAGATGGGAGCACGCCCAATCACGGGTCGGGTGAGAGGGGACATGGGAGGGAAAGGGAAACAGGAAGGGAAATGGACTCAATAAGCAGAAAAGCGGCAAATGCACAATATGATCACAGGCACACAAAAGATATTATTTTACCAATTGAGCGGGAGCACAAGATGTTCAGTAACTCACCCCAAGCACATCCAGAAAGGAAAAAAAAAGGATTGTTAGGTATGGACAAGAAACACCACCTGGAACGTCAGCAACGCCCCCAGAAACCCTGCTGATCAAATAGGGACTCAGAAAGACTATAACAGCAAAGGGAGGATAACTTAATATTATTACATAAGTCACCTGACAAGGGATATGTAGGAATAGTTCTTACAGATTAGTGAGGAAAACATAGGTATCCACACAGGAGCTGGATACAACAGCACAACAGCAAATCCAGAACAGAACCATGAGACTTATCCTTTGCCTTAAGGCCAGGGACCGCATTTCTCTGGTGCTGAAATCCCTCCACTGGCTCCCCGTGGCTGCAAGGATCAAGTTGAAGACCCTCTGCATTGTCCACAAGGCTTTCCGGGGACTGGGACCTATCTATCTACAACGTTGCCTACCTAAATACTGTCTTTCCTGAGGCCTCTGCTCATCTACCTCCAACCTTCTGCGAGTGAGCTGGTTCCCCAAGCAGATATTTGAAGGGAGATATTATCCTCAGCAGGGGCCTCCCTCTGGAATATCCTCCCTGTCGCACTCTGTACTGCACCTGATCTCTTTAAATTCTGAAAAATCATTAACACATTCCTCTTCTCCTCTTCCTTCTCTCTCCTTCTACCCTGATAACCTTTCTCCAAGCTCTGCTCCTCTCTCCTTTCTTTTCCACGTAGCCTGCTGACTGGCCATCTGGTGTACCTCAGAGTCTCACAGGTCCCTGGCACCCTCGCCAGTCCTCCTGCACTTGCCTCCGGCCCTTGCACTTGTCTCATTGTTACTGCACTTGTTGAATGACCCATGAGAGTGGCATCTCTCAGCACTTACCTAGATTATGACTGACTGGGCGCACTTGGTCCCCCCACCCTCTACACGTGCCCCCCCGCCCTCTCCTGCACTTAACTGTGCACTTGCACAATCTGAATGCTCTATGGCTTGAAGATTGTCTATCAGTTTTTCCCTTGTCTCTCCTCCTTGCATGGTGGCACCTCAATGCACTTGGAAAAACGGAAGAATCGTCATCAGACCTATTTGCTGTTATCTACACCATTAATTTATTCTATGCACTTTTTCCATACACCCACTCTGCCTGTGCAGACTTGTATCGTTCAGAAATTCAAGGGCTCTGAATGACTGTTGTTTTTTCCCCTTGTTCCGTCCCTCCTTGAGTGCTTTAAAACACTTGCTTTGTGTATAGGCACTTTATAAATAAACAACACGCTACCAATACCATTCCACACCATACCTAACAATCAAAAAAGAACAAAGGGAGTAGTACAAGGGGAATCCAGGAGCACACTCCAAGAGAAGGTAAAGCAACAGGAGCAGGGACAATTAAATTACATGTGCAAAATCTCCAATTCTGCAGCCAAGTGAGGAAAGGAAAAAGGTACAAAAAAGGAAATCTCGTAACGAGGGGTATCTAAATGATCAAGGTCACAACAGACCAGGGCAAATTCAAAGAAATAAAGAGCACAGACAAACTGGACTTCACAGGAAAAGGATTGCACTGGAAAGTGCTGACTGCAAAACATAGGAAGCCAGAAAGGGAATCCAGAAAACAGAAAATAATTTAAAAAAAATACACTAAATACAAAATCCAGGGATCCAGTAAAAAGAAATTAGAAACTAGGACCTAGACACTAAACATAAGAACCAGGAAGAATGGACCAATTACGAACAAGAACACTGGAAGTATGTCCTGTGCTGGACTGAATCAAACAGAAGCTTCTAAAGCTGGTTAATGAGTACATATATCAGGTGTGCTGTTGCTAGCACCTGCCAGTCACAGGTGCTCCTTATCCTCCACCAAAACTTGTCCTGTGGGGGTGGAGATGAAGCAGTGCGCCAGGCATTCTGGGAAGCATGGTCTTCTGATTAAAGCTGCATACTAGAGGTCACCAGGGGGCACATGAACAATGGTAGTCTGATCTACACCCTTCTCACCCGCTGGATTTGCCTTGGGGCCTGAGTACCCCAGAAGACCCAAAAGAGTGAGCATCAAAGCATTCCTTTCCCCTACCCTCGAGGTGGTGGGGCACAAGAGGAGCAGGTTTGGTGAAATCCTGCGCAACTGCTCAAGAGATATAAGACTCACAAGGAAAGCGGGAGACCAAGGCCTTGAGCAGGCGCTCAATGAACCTACCCAAGGTGGCATGTCACAGCGGCACCTGAGCTATAGCGAGCAACAATAACATGTTTGAGGTGGGTTCTCCCACTCGCCCACAACACCTGGAAGTGCAGCCCAGCTCCTGGAAACTACCTCAACTAGTAAGAGAAGAGCCTTCGGGGCAGGGTCGTCTCCACTCATTAGTCAGTCCAGGCAGACACTTCAGTAATCTGAAAGAGGAAGAGGCATGATGGACACCTGATGCCATCCCTTAGAATTGACTCCAACAGTGACAGGCAGCCTCACCCAGCCGTGAGGACCATGCAGAGTCATAAGAAAGTGGATTGAGCTGGGGTAAGACAGAGGACCAGAGGCAGTTGGAGGCACCCATAAAATTCCCCGGGGGCTCGTCCATTTAGGCCCGGCAACCGAGGCCAGTAAAACACCAGGGAGGAAGACCCCTGGTAGAAGGTGATCAGAAAGAAGCAGCATTTTGTTCTCTCTTGCCTAGATGCACTTGACCAGTATCGACAGAATTTACCACGTCACCTAGTCAATACACTTACCCCACTAGTTAGTGGTGAGCCTCTGTTCACATACTTCTCTTCAGTGCACAAACCCTTTCAAAGATAGATATTATACTGGTGGACTAGGCCCTGAAAATTACATTAATGGTTATTGACCCGATACCCTGGTCAGACCATGACCTGGTCCTAGCTAGGAAAGGTAATTGGTCAGATAATCTGAATTGAGGACTATCAAAGTGTAATGGTTTTCTACTTATAGAAAAAGAAGTCACCCAGTGGCAATTCACCAATATCAAAGAATACTTCAAATTGAATGATAATGGTGAGGTTGGATTAGTCATGCTCTCTGAGGGATTTGAAGGCACATTAAGGGGGGAACTTATTAGAAAACGGTTTCTTAAAAAGCATGAGAGGAAGAGGGGGAAGAAGAGATCCTAAAGGAAAAGATTGGGGCTCTAAAGCCAGGTGGTCCGGGTAGAAACTATATTAATCTTGTAATTTCCCAAGAAATTACAATGTCCAAATCCGAACTAAAGGATCTATTGGTCCATGAAATGCAGAGGAAACTTCTATTCCCGAAACATAAGTACCATGAAAAGGCAGAAAAGACGGATACGATCTTGGCTTGAAACTACAGGAAAAAAGAAAATGTAAGAGTGTAGTGGCTATTCAACCAGTGAAAGCTCTGGCAGTCTATAACTCTCCAGGGATTGGGAATTCATTTATAAGGCAGAATATGTGGGGCTGGTACCCATATAACAGAATTTCTGGCCTCTCTAGTATTCCCAAGCTGCTCACACAATAATTTGGCAGATGTCCTACATACTCCCATATCAGAATAAGAAGTGATCATCTAGGGGTGGAACTCAGATCACTTTACTCCAAATAAGCCCACCTCTCAAGAAGCGAGTGCATGTTTGTCTGTAAAGCAAGTTTATTTTAAACTAATGGCCTGAGGGGGCAAGCCGACTTCTTGGAGCCAGAACTAACCCGATTCTCTACATCATTGCAACATTTAACACACTCCCACATATTTTGTAACACATTCATCCACCCAAATTTGATTGGCTAATCCAATACGAGGAAATCTGCTGGGTGGATAGCTCAAGGGCTATGAGTTTGTCTTGGAAGCAAGACAACGCGTATATCAGGACAGGTAAGAATCTTGATCTTGTGCTTAGAAACGGTACCATACTAAGCGTGTTATAAAAGAACTATTATATTTATTTTGAAAAAAACAATTATAATCTCCCTAAATTCCCCAAGTTCTTATTGGATACATTCACCTAACCACCATCCACTTCAACATAAATTTGACAAAGTAGAGCTCATTTTTAAAGTACAACCCCTATTGGGCTTTTTCCATAGTCAGTCATGACATCATTAAACGATTACATATTCACCTACAACAATCCTAATATATTGAAATGTCCATCTCTTCGGGGGCCTCTTAACCCTGGGTGTGATGCACATTAATTTTACAAGAACACTTCATCCATATGCAAGGGAGAAAACAAACTAGTTTCCTTTGAATCGGTGATAAAAAATCTTATCCACCCAGACTTGCTGGCATCCCTGGTATTTCTACTTTCACGCTAATCTATTACTGCTACCATTTCAGCTCACATGGCCTCTGGCCACGTCCTGGCCATTTCCCTGAAAACCTAATTGAAACCCATAAACAATTTGCCACCTCTGTCCTAAAGAACCTGTTGCACTGGGTATATTACCTGGCCCTAAGGAGACCCTGCCCTGAGGCCGGACATCCACGGTCACTGATTAACAAACTCCCATGTTCTCAAGAAGATTACATCTCTTTTTTACATCAGCAGCGAGTCGTAAACCGACAATTCGCTAGCACTTCATTTTATTACTGCCACAACTAACCCTTTGATATTATCAAATCTGGCAAAATGCAGTTAGCTGCCTTCCCCCAACCTTTGACCTCGGTCAATCAACTCTACAGGTTGCACAAAGTTTATCTCAGAAACCCAGGTTTCTGCAGCCTACAGAAATCACAGCTATGATGGACATGCGGCATACAACATTGCCAGGTATTCATCATATACCTACCCCCTGTTCTCCAACTGTTCCAAACACATGTCCCTGAAAACCCTTGTGCATATGTGTCTGGGCATGTATTTTCAAGACTACCATGTCCCTTCACAGTGGCTTCTGGAAAAGCATCATGAAGCAAGACACAGACAACAGATTCAATGTTTATAACAAAATGGTTTATTAACTAAAATGTCAGGATGGTAGAAGACCTAACTTGCCCTATGCTAGGGTAGGATGTTCCTACCTCAATGAATCTAAGGCAAGTCTGTGTCAAAGAGTTGAACATAAAAGTCTGTCTGTGTCCAAAACCTATCCTTGCCCTCACAACTAAAGCTAAACAATGTGTAGGGATGACAATCACAAAAGATATGGTGATCGACACAAAGTTCTGAGCTTCTTCCAGCTGTTAGCTTCATCTTCAGCTCCCCTTCCCCAAGTTCAAGAAAGTTCCACAAATGTCTTGAGGTTACATTTCCCAAGTTCAAACAATACAGCTCGACCTAACCCTCAGGGTTCCATTCCCCAAGTTCAAAGCAACACTGTGCAAATGAAAAGGATCCTGAGGCCCCATCCTCAAGACAATATTTGTAGTTTTTCAATTCTCAGGGCTCCCTTCCCCAAGATTTCAACATAGCAACCAATGTGTGTTTCTCTCTTTCACATTTCAACGCAACTCTATGTCAACGTGACACTCCTTCTGGTTAGCATCATGGCTCACGTACAGTGCTCCATCTTGGTTTGTTTAAAAATGTCTGCTTTCACAATGCAGGGCTCACTAGTCTAGGTGGAGTTGTCAGACCACATGGTCCACCCATCACAGCTTGTACAACCATTACTGCTGGGCCCACAAGTTCTTCTGTATTTGCTTCTGTTTACAGTTGCGCACTCCCTTGGTGTCTCCTTGTAGGTCACTTGGCATTATATGTAGACTCAATCTCCCTTGGCTTCTCTGGTTAGCCTCTTGGCTTTGCCATGGTGTGTCACATATCCCCTGCCAGTGTTTGGCCTTACCACATTGTATTCCTGCATAAAGTTCACTGCATGGTGGTGTTATTTCTTCCCCCACCTTTCTCTGTGCAACCCATAAATTATGCTAGCAACACTTCCCCAACAGTTCTTTCAACAGTTTCCAACACTTTCTTGGCTTTGGCAATGTGCAGGTGATGTTGGTTCCCTTATTTCGGGTTGTTTAGCTTTCAACATTTGGGGATACAATGATTAAGTCATTCGATATTAGTAAAGCTTACTCGCGAGGAGCTCTCTTCTCGCTGAAGGTCTTACTGGTTTTAGCAATGGCTTGCTCCTTTGTTGCTGCTTGTGCATAGAGTTTGCACATACGGATTGATTCAACAATGCGCTTGAGCCACTTGATACTGTTTCACATGATATTCACATTTGCATGCATAGCGGCCCTGTCAAAAGAGAAATTATATTGTGCCTCCTATTGCAATAAATATATGTATATTGGCCTACGCCAAGCTGCTCGAAAGTCGCTTGCGAAAGAATCCATGTTGTAAGCCGCCATTTCAGGCCAATCTGCCATTTTAGGAATCGCTTTGTAAAAGTCACCCTGTGAGTTAAAATGCTGGACAATGTCATTCCAAAATACAACATGGCCGTCTTGACCTCTGTACATAGCTAATATGTAACTTGCCTGCAGGCCACTTGTTGAGGTCGTGAACTGAGACATTGGCCCTCATTACAAGTCAGGCGGATTCCGCCATGGTGGATGGCGGAATTACCACCCCATTCCAAGATGAGTGGGGCGGTAATTCCCCATTCACCATTTGCCCTTCCCCATTCCCATTTTTGCCCCATAGGGCATAATGGGGATGGGGAAGGCGCTAATTACGGCAGCGTAAATTACGGTGCCGTAATTAGCACCAAGGTTGCTTAGCGCCTTGGACTTTAACGCTTGCAAAAAGCAGGCGTTAAAGTGTGAATCAGGCGTTAAGGGTTAACGGCACCGACGGCACCGCTAAACCCTTAACGCCTGACTTGTAATGAGGGCAATTGTCCTTCGTTGACCTGTGTGTAAAAGGATTAGTCGTGCAACAAAACTAATCCACAAGCATATGTTGAAACAATGTATTCAAATACTGAACGTTGAACAATTGTTTTACTACATTGTATTAATGTTTGAGAAGGCCTGCATGGAAACATCTTAGAATACACAGTTATTGCATAGGCTTGTTGATACATGTATTAAAGGCAAACCAGTTATATGCGGTTGTTCGAGACTTGGCACGAACCCTAGATAGGTGATGTATTACATGGAATATTAACCCGAAGTGGGGCTGGACATCGTGCCCACCAAGTGTATAAAAAGCGAATGCATTCTAATGTACAATGTCTCTCACTGAACACTCTGAACCATGCTGGAGTTCGTTTTGTTGTACTGAGGGCGGATAGCTATCTGATTTTGCTCTGTTTTTATAACTGGATTCAGTATAAAATAAAGTACTTTGTATATTCCTTTGTAACATGTGTTCGGTGTATTTCCTTTTGGGGTACTCAGCCTCGATATTTTGATTCTGTTTTCACAGCCCGTCATTCCCCCATCCACAGAAACTCACTGGCATTTCAGTGTGGCTCTGTTTCCAAGGCATACCTCACTGCTGTGTATTCCAATCAGGGTTTAACTCCCTGCTGCTCCAGTTACTAGAGAGACTTCTCCTGCCCCTGAGACACTCCGGTGTTCAGTTAAACCCCAGGGGCAAAAAGGATTTTCTTCCATCTCTTTGGTAACAGCCCAGCTCTGCGACTGCTGCGGAATGGAGCTGCTGCTCTGACACCAGCCACGGCGCTCGATCCCAGCCTCACAAGGGTGTCAGTCCCAGCATACTCTGCTTCCCATGATCTGCCACAGCTCCTGCTACTGCCACGTTGATCCTGCAATTCAGCTTCACCTGCTGTGAGTTTTCCTGACTCCCTCTCTGTTACACAGCATGCCATTTGATATGTGAGATACTGATTAAGTGACCCCAGGTGTGGGCCCTTGAATGTAGTTGGCTGACTTTGTTAAGAGTAATTAGTTGGACATACCTGATCTTCTCAGTGCTCTGCAGGCATATACCTCGTCCCAGTACAAGAGTGGTGAAAGGAGTTACTGGTGTTCACGACTCTTAGTCACCTCTTCCTTGTCTCAGTGCTGTCATGGGAAATATGTCGGACAATTAGTGGAGATGTTTGACAATAGCCCACAAATGCCGGGGGGTTTAGTTTGGTCTTCAATATGAAAATCATGTAACCCTCTTCTCTTTCACCTTTCTTCTGTGTCTTTGTGATTCATAAATATTCCTGATGTTACCCTGACTAGAGGAAAATGAGAAACAACATCCCACAAAGGCTTCTGGGTTTATGGGTTCATAATAGAATGGTAAGGGGGAATTCTGCATATCCCTCTGGCATGTCATCTCTCCAGTCGCCAAGTATACTCCTCCCAGGTAATCCTTTGTCGCGTTTCCAACCCCGGGGTAACAATCCAAAAGTGACGGCCTTTCACTGGTCACCTGAGAAGAGTATCCAAGCGGAGTAGATGTGAGGATGCCCTCAGGTTTCTCACACTTCCCCATACATGAATCTCTTCTGTTGCATGCACATATAAAGCTCCTTGCTTCCCATCTTCAGGCACTAAATTGCACATCAAACAACTACACTGTGTTCACACTGTATCCTCACACTTGTCAATATGTTGCTACATGTATGCAAATCTAAAATGTACAAAAAATAACACTAATAGTAACACTCATCCCATTCTCATTAACCAAGTTAAATGCATACCAGATTGCAACATCGTGATAACATTGCGTCTACCCCAGTCACCTTTATGGCGCGGGCAACACAAACCCTTCTTTCCCATTGAAACCACTATCAACCATCCCAACAACATTACCCCTATAGTAAATTAATTAAATAATAAACCTATCACTTGTGCTTTTAAAACATCTTCTTGGGATATCAAGACCCTACATACATCTATCATGCTAGTCCAAAGAACACACCCAACTCGTCCCCCCACCATTCCCACAATCAACACCCTGTTCCTGAGGAGCAGCTTTGACTGATGTATATCTTCGGGTTCTTGAATGTTTGCTTCCATTGACTCCTGATGAGAAAAAAACTCATGTGAAGATATAAGTCTGACACTTTTGGTTAAACACCTAAGGCATTCCCTGAAATCCTCACAAAGGATCTCTGCTGACTTGTGGGCATCTGATACTGTACATGCAGGCGAAAGTGGTGTGTACAGTCTACACCCTGTCACTATCTCATGTGGATTGAGATAATGCTCCATACCTGGCTGATTCCTTAACTAAAACAAGGCAAGTGGAAGGCAGCACATCCAGTTTTTCCCAAATCATTGCAAAGCTAAGACAACAGCACTTTCAGAATTCAATTTAAATGCTCTGCAATACCATTAGGCTGAGAGTGGTACACCAAAAACAACCTGTGCTTGATCCCCAAGAGCAAAGTGATCTCTGAAAACAAGGCATTAAAGAAGTGAGTCATATTATCAGACTTCAAGACCTTACAAACTCCCCACCATTGAAACACCAGTTATTTTGCTGCAGACTTAGCATCAAGTTGTTCACAGGGAACAGCCTCAAGCCAAGTCCTGATTTGGCGGACCATTAAATCTGGTGGTAATAGCGCGACCGCCAGATTTAAGGGTTACCACCAAAGTCGTGCTGAGGCCCATAGACTGGGAATTGGTTTACATGGAACATGCAGATTAATACTTACTGAACCTATTGCCTCATTTGGAACTTTTGTTAATAGAAAAATAACTGTTTCCAGGGCCAGTCTATTATTCGGACAAAGGGGATAATCATTTCATCACTCTTGACCTGAAAGCAGAGGCAGCAGAATCCAGATAAAGTGGACATTTTTAGCATGTATTAAAGAATTAGTTTTGTTCACTTAGATGATCGAGATGGGAAACCAGAACAGCAACGTTGTCCTCCCTCATGAGGAAAGACATTCATATTGGCCCAAGAGCAAATGCTGTAAATTTACCTACAAATGTATTATTTACACATGCATAGTATTCATTATCATACTATTGTCATAGATGTCAAGACCGGTGGCGGGGTCTGTACTTCCGCTCTCTATATGGTAGAGGAGAGGCACAGAGGACCCCAGCCAAGATTCTCTATTACGGTAGCGATGGACGAGCAATCAAGGCCTAGCTTCTCAGGAGGTGATGCAGGCTGGTTCTTAAGTACAGTGTATCCCCAAGCCCCCACAAAGGAATGTCCACACACTGTATTACTGAAAACACAGTCTTTATATAATTAATATTCAAGGGTTATGTACACTTATCACAACAACGCACTTTGTGCTCAGGAAAATCAATAATGGTAAATATCTACAATTCTAAAGTGGTACCACTAATATTAGACCTCATTAAAGTGCATTCACAATACTGTAAAAATGGCATGCAGATCAATAAGAAGGAAACCAGCAATAGAGAGAGGAGAGATAACAGATGGTTGAAACAGTAGGCAGAAGACTGGCCCTTGCTACTGGACACAGTTCTGTGTGGAGATCCCCCCACCTGGGCAACCTGTAAAATAAAGAGATATAACACAAGCCCAGTCCATATATTGTTCAATAGTCTTATTCTCTCCTACAATGTTTTTACCCCCCCAATGTACCTGGTGGAGTCGAGTTCTTCGAGGAGGCGTCGACAGATCCTTCTTGAATGACCCCCTTTAAAGCAGGAGTCACGGATCGTCGAGAGGCGTCGAGAAGCGTCGAGGAACTCGGTGTTCGGTGTCGGGGAATCGACGGCCCTTCTTGAATGCCTTCCCTTTCAAGCGGGAGACACGGGGCGTCGAACGTCCGACAACAAACACGGTAGAACGGCGTCGATGAGGCGGCAGGCTTCGATCCGAGCGGTGCTCGTCGGCGTCGAGACGTCGGCGTCCTGCGAGGAAGAGGCGTGCGGGGCACCTCGGCGACACTAGTTCTGGACCGCAAAGATTGTGAATGACGGTGGCCCAGCAAGGGCGTCGAGTCGCTCGAGTCTTTGGAGTCGTGAGGTGGCGGGACACCCACCGGCGGATTCTCCTCGGCGCGTTGGTCGTCCTCGACTTTCTCCGGCAGGACAAAAGCGGTCGACGATGCGGACGAGGGAGTCCTTCGAGTCAAATGTTCTTAGGCAAGGAGCGGACGGCTCCGGTCGTCGGCGGCACGGCGTCAAGTGGTTCCCACGGTTGGGCAACACAACTTCGACAGGCCTCCAGCGGTTACACAGACCTGCGAACCCTGGTCGACGGCAATGGACTTCGACAGCGTCGAGGTCCGGGTGCTTTACTTCGTTCTCCTCGGCAGTCCCCTTCTCCGGTCGGCAGCCTTTCGATGGTCTGGCGTCCAGGGTGCTTCGGCGAAAGTTCAGTGGTGCTCGATGTTCCCTCAGAGCACGGGAAGAGGGCGCCTAGCCAGGTCCTCTCTCGGGTCAGTCCTCGACGAACACGGCAGCCTTCGGATCGGTCGAAGCAAATGCAGCAGCAAGTCTTCTTCTTCCAGCTGGGCGTCGAGGGTCAGCAGTTCCAGTTACTCTTGAGTGGAGACTCAGCTTCTGAACGCTTCTGAACAATTTCCAGTGGTGAGAGGTCCCCAGATATACTATTCTGTCTCTCATCCACACTGCTGGCACACACACAGCAGCCAATCACACAGAAGGGCATTCATGCAGTCAGTCAGCCAATCAGGCACCCAGTGCATTCAGGCCACACTCCTCCCTTTCAGACACTCACAACAAGGAATGTGGATTGGGACAAGTACCCAGCCATTCAACACTACACACTGCATTCAGGCCAGTTTCGGGCAGGGCTGTCTCAGTCTTTGTCTCACATGCCAGAAACCAGACAACCACAACAAGGAGTGTATATTGGTCACACACTCCATTCACCCAGGTCCCACCCACAGGAGGTACCCATAACATACAGTCACTGGGAAGGCTCCAGTCAGTCTAGCTGGGCCTTCACAACAACACCATATATGGAACTTTCACCCAACAGCCAGTCAGGGGGAAGGGACAGAGTCAGGGCTTCCCAGGACTTTGGGAAAAACAAGACAACAGGCAATAGAAAGCAAGAGGCCACAGGGGCCATCTTGTTTCTATCAGGAATCAACTGATCCCAATGGCAGGGCCTGGGTATCCCAAAATGGAGGACACCCAGAGCACCTGTCAAGTTCAGCATGGAGCTGCCACCAGCCCATACCCTGCTCTGTGGGCCACCCACAGGTGCCCAAAAACATACACTAGGGGCACATGGTTGTACCCCTACCCATGGGTGCCATAAGGGTATCCCATGGGTCTGTTCACCAAACCAAAAGAGAGCTGCACTGCCAGGAGTCCCAAATGGACTCCTGGGCAGAAAACATGACAGAACACACGATAAAAGGCAGTAAAGGACAAGGATTCAGAGGCCCTGTCCCTCTGATGCATTTCCAGCATCACAGTCGCCCCCCCAGACTGAGGTGGAGGGTGTCTAATCTCCCACGGGATAGACACCCTCATCCAGACGGTCAACATACCTTCTGGAAAGGCCATATGCATTATCGTGACTCTTCCCTGGTCTGTGCTCTATGGTGAAGTCTAGCCCTTGCAGGCTAATGGACCACCTGAGCAATTTCAGATTCTCACCCTTCATCTGCATAAGCCACTTCAGGGGCTTATGATCTGTTTGGACCTTGAAGGTGGACCCCGTAAGGTAGGGCCTAAAACGCCTAAGGCTCCAAACTATGCTAAAACACTCCTTTTCAACAGTAGCCCTCTTACGTTCTCTACCCTTGAGTTGTCTACTGATGAATATGATAGGATGTTCTCTCCCTTTGTCATCTAACTGGGACAAGACAGCTCCAATTCCGGTGTCGCAGGCATCCGTCTGGACGATAAAGGGTCGGCTGTAGTCAGGCGCACACAACACAGGTGCCCTACACAGACTTTCTTTCAAGCCCTCAAAGGCCCTCTGACAGTCTTCGGTCCAATTAACCTTCCTAGGCTGTTTGGGCGAAGTTAGAGCTGTCAGGGGTGCAGCTATGGTTCCATAGTCTGCCATGAAATTGCGATAGTACCCAGTGAGGCCCAAAAAGGCTCTCACCTGGGTTTGAGTAGTGGGAGTCTCCCAGTTCTGTACGTCCTGTACCTTACTGGAAAGAGGCTGGATTTGACCCCCTCCTACCTCATGACCAAGATAGGTAACTTTCCCCTGCGCTATCTGGCACTTGGTGGCCTTGATAGTGAGGTTAGCCCTTTTCAAGGCCTGCAACACCTTATCCAGATGTGTCAAATGCTCTTCCCAGGTGGAACTGTAGACGGCAATGTCGTCTAAGTAAGCCACACAAAAGGCTTCCAGCCCACTGAGCGCATGGTTGACCAATCTCTGGAAGGTGGCAGGGGCATTCTTCAACCCAAAAGGCATGACCCTAAACTGGTCGAGTCCCTCAGGGGTGGAGAATGCCGTCTTTTCCTTGGCATGGTCCGTCAGAGCTATTTGCCAATAGCCTGAGGGGAGGTCAAAGGTGCTCACAAATTTGGCAGCACCTATGGTGTCCACGAGCTCATCAGCCCTGGGCAATGGGTGCGCGTCAGTTTTGGTGACGGCATTGACTCCTCGGTAGTCCACACAGAACCTCCAATCCTTGGTACCCGCCTGGGAACTTGCTTTAGGGACAAGGACCACTGGACTGGACCAGGGACTGGTTGAGGGTTCAATAACACCCAGATCCAACATCTTGGCGACCTCAGCCTGGATGTGGTTTTTGACGGTATCTGACATACGATAGCTCCTGCTTTTGACAGGCACAATGTCACCAGTGTCAATTTCGTGCTTACACCATGGTGTAAGGCCTGGTGTCAGTGAAAACAGAGAGGCATACTGCTGGAGCAAAGCCCTGCAGGCCCTCTGCTGCTCTGTTGTCAAATCGGGAGAGAGTTGTACTCCCTCCACTGAGCCATCCTGAGGGTTGCTATGCAGAAAATCAGGAAGGGGCTCACTCTCATCCTCCTCTTGCCCTGAAGCTAGCAAGAGACATGAGACCTCTGCTCGCCTGTGGAAAGGCTTGAGCCTGTTGACATGGAATACCTGAGGGGCTACCCCAGAGGCACCCATGTCAACCAGATAATTGACTTCGCCCATCTTGGAGATTATCCTGAAGGGTCCAGTCCATTTGTCGGCCAAAGCTCTAGGCTTTGTAGGCTCCATCACAAGGATTTCCTGTCCCGGAGTCCAATCCACTTGCGAAGCTTTAAGGTCATGCCAGTACTTATTCAATTCCTGGCTGGCCTTGAGATTTGCTGTCATCCTCCGCCTGAGGCCTAACACATAGTCCCCCACTTGCTTGGCGGGACCTGGAGGGGTGGCTTCCAAGCCTTCCCTGATCAAGGCGAGGGGCCCCCTCACGGGATGTCCAAAGACTAACTCAAAGGGGCTGAAACCAACACCCTCTTGAGGTACCTCTCTGTAAGCAAACAGCAGGCATGGCAGGAGGAGATCCCATTTCCTCCTTAGGGGCTCTTCCAAAGGACCTAGCATGCCCTTGAGAGTTTTGTTAAATCTCTCAACCAGACCATTGGTCTGGGGGTGGTAAGAGGTGGAGAACTTGTAGGTTACCCCGCACTCTTTCCACATGGTCTTCATGTAACTGGACATGAAGTTGGATCCTCTGTCAGAGACAACTTCCTTGGGGAATCCAACACGGGTAAAAATGCCCAGGAGAGCCCTGGCAACCACCTTGGCAGTAATAGTCCGAAGGGGTATAGCCTCAGGGTACCTGGTGGCATGATCAACCAAGACCAGGATGAACCGATTTCCACCGGAAGTGGGAGGGTCCAGGGGACCGACAATGTCGATGCCCACCCTCTCGAACGGTGTGCCAACCACTGGCAATGGCTGCAGTGGGGCAATGACCCTGCCTCCAGTCTTGCCAGACAACTGACAAGTTGGGCAGGTCCTGCAGTGGGACTCCACTTCTACTCCCATCCGGGGCCAGTAGAAGTGGGCAGAGAGCCGCTGCTTAGTCTTCTTGGTACCAAGATGACCAGCCAAGGGCACCTCATGCGCCAACTGCAGCAGGAAGGGCCTGTAAACCTGGGGTACCACCAACCTCTTGAGGGCACCAGGTTCAGGCTTAGTGGGCTCACTAACAAGGAGCTCACCCTCCCAATAAATCTTGAATGTCCTAGGTACTTCACCTTGTGCCTGGGACAGGGCCTGTTTCCTCAGACCCTCGAGAGAGTGGCACTCTCTCTGTCCTTTACAGAAGTCTGCCCGGGAGGGTCCCCCTTCAGCTAACAAGCATTGAAGGTCGGGATGATCCTCCGGGTTGAGAACCTCTCCCACAGGAGAGTCTTCTGTCTCTTCTCCCTCAGGAGTTGAGTTTGGGTTTTCCACTGGACCCAGCCCGTCCGGAGCCTGGATCCCAATGGGTGCTGTCGGAACAGCAGGAAGAGAAGGTGTTCCCCCCACAGAGGTGGCCTTCTTGGTCTTCCTCCTTCTTGCCTTAGGCCTCGCCTTTGGCTCAGGTACCTGACTCACAGCCAGACCCGGTGTCACCTGTGACCTAGTGACCGCAGCAGCAGTCATGGGAAGACCATCCGAGATCAACCCCAACTCTACTAGATCATTTCCTAACAGAATGTTAGCAGGGACATTGTCCTGAACCAGGACAGGACGCTTTGCTGTCTTGTCTCCAATCATGAGTGTGACTAAGGCTACAGGCGATAATTTGGGAGGCCCACCAGCTAACCTGGTGGTTCTCAGAGGAGCACTTGCATAGTCCTCTGGCTTGAGCAGGGTCCTGTCCACCACTGTCATGCTTGCCCCAGTGTCTCTCAAGCCAGTAGAAGGCTGGCCATTCAAGAGGACACTTCTCAAAAACCTACGGGTGTTCTGCGGGATAGTCGCCAGTACTTCTGCGTACTGGTCCCAGGCCCCAAGGGACACTAAGGAAATCTCTACAGGAGCACCAAAGGTGATTCCTGTAGAGGAGGGGAGGACAGTGGCCTCCACCTCAGACACGGGGTAAGGATAGGTCAGGCTGACAGCCTGTACTCCAAGTGCCTTACCTTTACACTTGGGGTCACCCCTTTTGTGATCCAGAGCCCCACAATCCCAACAAGTGCCAGGAGTGCGGGGTACGGTACTGGAACCACTGGGAACCTGCTTTGCAGCAGGTGGACCACTACTCTTATTCCCACCCACAGAGGACTTATCCCCACTAGATTTTTGGGTCTTAGGAGAGGAAGGTTTTGGTTTACCCGACTGTGATTGCTTTTGGGACTCCTCAGCTTTCTGAGAGGTCCCCTTTTCTTTGTCCTTGTCCTTCCCACTGGAGTCCTTAGGGGACACCCGGTGGGAGACCCACTTGTCAGCCAACCTAGCCAGCTTAAAGGGGTCCAAAATGTTCTGGTCAGCCACATACTGACGCAGCTCTGGTGAACAGGCTTCAGAAAAATGCTCAAAAAACAAGAGGTGGGACAACTCAACAAAAGTTTTCACCTTGTAACCATCAATCCACCCCATCATGTTCATGTGCGCAGTACTCACCCAGTCAACCCAAGACACATTCTCTCTTTTCTTAAAATCCCTGAACCTTTTAAGGTATTGGGTAGGTGTCTTGCCAAACTTGGCAATCAAAGCAGACTTCATACACTCATACTGACCCCTTTCTTCCACACTCAGCTTCAGAATACAGTCATATCCAGTTTGAGGCACTCTGCTTAACAAACACTTAGCCCAATCTCTTTTATCTACATCATGAATTGCACAAGCCATTTCAAACGCTTCAATCCATTGGAGGATATCTGAACCCTCCACAAACACACCAACCAAATCTTTCATAAACTTGGTGGCTGGGGACCTTCCACTCTCAATTGGTCTAGCTGAAGTCTCCACTCTAGCTCTCTCTAGCTGGATTCTCTGACATTCAGTGTCCTTGTCTTTGAGCGCAAGATCCCTATTCTTGAGTTCCACTTGCTGCGCCAGCTCCTCTTTCTTAAGCTCAGCTTCTATTTCCAACTTGCGATATTCAAAGGCCAATTTCATCCTTAATAACTCAAGTTCCATGGAATTGCTGGGGTTTGGAACAGAGGCAGCAGGAATGGTGGCATTCCCAGAAACAGATTCAGCGACAACCCCAGGTGCAGAGTCCTCACTGGTTGCATCCCCCCCTTCATCAAGGGTTTCACCATCAGTCTGGTAGTCCACCAGGGCAGCTATCAGCTCAGCCCTAGACTTATCCACAAAGTCTAACTCCCTGGCTTCACAAGCACTCTGGAGAGCCTCTAAGCTCATCCGAGTCAATTTACCATTTGCAATGGGCTCCATTGCTTGTAATGCAGTTATTTGGTACACACCCAAACCTTAATCTAATAAAGTGCGGATATTTTGTAAGTGGCACGGTTATACACTGAGTCTTAAAACCATAAGCATCCCACCGCTGCCACCAGCTTGTCAAGACCGGTGGGGGGGTCTGTACTTCCGCTCTCTATATGGTAGAGGAGAGGCACAGAGGACCCCAGCCAAGATTCTCTATTACGGTAGCGATGGACGAGCAATCAAGGCCTAGCTTCTCAGGAGGTGATGCAGGCTGGTTCTTAAGTACAGTGTATCCCCAAGCCCCCACAAAGGAATGTCCACACACTGTATTACTGAAAACACAGTCTTTATATAATTAATATTCAAGGGTTATGTACACTTATCACAACAACGCACTTTGTGCTCAGGAAAATCAATAATGGTAAATATCTACAATTCTAAAGTGGTACCACTAATATTAGACCTCATTAAAGTGCATTTACAATACTGTAAAAATGGCACGCAGATCAATAAGAAGGAAACCAGCAATAGAGAGAGGAGAGGTAACAGATGGTTGAAACAATAGGCAGAAGACTGGCCCTTGCTACTGGACACAGTTCTGTGTGGAGATCCCCCCACCTGGGCAACCTGTAAAATAAAGAGATATAACACAAGCCCAGTCCATATATTGTTCAATAGTCTTATTCTCTCCTACAATGTTTTTACCCCCCCAATGTACCTGGTGGAGTCGAGTTCTTCGAGGAGGCGTCGACAGATCCTTCTTGAATGACCCCCTCTAAAGCAGGAGTCACGGATCGTCGAGAGGCGTCGAGAAGCGTCGAGGAACTCGGTGATCGGTGTCGGGGAATCGACGGCCCTTCTTGAATGCCTTCCCTTTCAAGCGGGAGACACAGGGCGTCGAACGTCCGACAACAAACAGGGTAGAACGGCGTCGATGAGGCGGCAGGCTTTGATCCGAGCGGTGCTCGTCGGCGTCGAGACGTCGGCGTCCTGCGAGGAAGAGGCGTGCGGGGCACCTCGGCGACACTAGTCTGGACCGCAAAGATTGTGAATGAGGATGGCCCAGCAAGGGCGTCGAGTCGCTCGAGTCTTTGGAGTCGTGAGGTGGCGGGAAACCCACCGGCGGATTCTCCTCGGCGCGTTGGTCGTCCTCGACTTTCTCCGGCAGGACAAAAGCGGTCGACGATGCGGACGAGGGAGTCCTTCGAGTCAAATGTTCTTAGGCAAGGAGCGGACGGCTCCGGTCGTCGGCGGCACGGCGTCAAGTGGTTCCCACGGCTGGGCAACACAACTTCGACGGGCCTCCAGCGGTTACACAGACCTGCGAACCCTGGTCGACGGCAATGGACTTCGACAGCGTCGAGGTCCGGGTGCTTTACTTCGTTCTCCTCGGCAGTCCCCTTCTCCGGTCGGCAGCCTTTCGATGGTCTGGCGTCCAGGGAGCTTCGGCGAAAGTTCAGCGGTGCTCGATGGTCCCTCGGAGCACGGGAAGAGGGCGCCTAGCCAGGTCCTCTCTCGGGTCAGTCCTCGACGAACATGGCAGCCTTCGGATCGGTCGAAGCAAATGCAGCAGCAAGTCTTCTTCTTCCAGCTGGGCGTCGAGGGTCAGCAGTTCCAGTTACTCTTGAGTGGAGACTCAGCTTCTGAACGCTTCTGAACAATTTCCAGTGGTGAGAGGTCCCCAGATATACTATTCTGTCTCTCATCCACACTGCTGGCACACACACAGCAGCCAATCACACAGAAAGGCATTCATGCAGTCAGTCAGCCAATCAGGCACCCAGTGCATTCAGGCCACACTCCTCCCTTTCAGACACTCACAACAAGGAATGTGGATTGGGACAAGTACCCAGCCATTCAACACTACACACTGCATTCAGGCCAGTTTCGGGCAGGGCTGTCTCAGTCTTTGTCTCACATGCCAGAAACCAGACAACCACAACAAGGAGTGTATATTGGTCACACACTCCATTCACCCAGGTCCCACCCACAGGAGGTACCCATAACATACAGTCACTGGGAAGGCTCCAGTCAGTCTAGCTGGGCCTTCACAACAACACCATATATGGAACTTCCACCCAACAGCCAGTCAGGGGGAAGGGACAGAGTCAGGGCTTCCCAGGACTTTGGGAAAAACAAGAAAACAGGCAATAGAAAGCAAGAGGCCACAGGGGCCATCTTGTTTCTATCAGGAATCAACTGATCCCAATGGCAGGGCCTGGGTATCCCAAAATGGAGGACACCCAGAGCACCTGTCAAGTTCAGCATGGAGCTGCCACCAGCCCATACCCTGCTCTGTGGGCCACCCACAGGTGCCCAAAAACATACACTAGGGGCACAGGGTTGTACCCCTACCCATGGGTGCCATAAGGGTATCCCATGGGTCTGTTCACCAAACCAAAAGAGAGCTGCACTGCCAGGAGTCCCAAATGGACTCCTGGGCAGAAAACATGACAGAACACACGATAAAAGGCAGTAAAGGACAAGGATTCAGAGGCCCTGTCCCTCTGATGCATTTCCAGCATCACAATAGACGATTAGAACTGCATTTTTCATTGGTGCACAAAGCGTTCAGATTCCTGTGCACCCACCTAATGATGCACACATTAAACCTACAAAGGTACCCAGACCTTACATAGTCATTCCAGTTCCTAGAAAAACTGATAGAGTGACTGAGATTGAGATGGATGTGATAAACAATGACACACACGTAACACTTGTGGTAACACATGAATTGAAATGCCGGAGACAGGGCCGGCAAAGTAAACCCGAGAAGGGGTTGATGAAAGGTACACGTACACAAATAATGAAAATATACACACCTGGTCTAGCGTCAATGACTGCAGAATCATATTCCAGAAAATGGGGAGAGTTGGGACAGATCTCAACAAGAAGCTTTTTTCGAAAGGGTGTTATAAGACACATGGAAAAGGAACTGTTAAGGAGACAAAAGACTCTAGAGAATGAACGAACAGAGACAGCACCGACGAAAACACCTGATCCAGTGATGAAAGGGTCAAGCTTAAGTCCTGCACTACCATCACGTCAAGAGATAATGGCAGAATCAATATGGACGTTCATAAACAGAGCCAGAAATGAGACAGGAGGACAAGGAAAGACTTACTGGACTTCCTCCAACTCAAATGATACAGATGAAAATGCCATAGATGGAGACACCTGAGTATCCTCCAGCAAGAGGAAGCTATACATATGTGTTCAAAAAAGTGTTTTTTGCAAACTACAGAAAGACCTTAAGAATTAGAAACAGCACACAAGAAGACAATAATGAGTTGAACGATTACCTGAACAGCACAGCACACTTGGGAAACAACATATGGTACCAACATAACAAGGAAGTTGGAAGACAAACTTCAGAGGAAGAATGCTTTGTTTCTGCACTCCTACCCTACAGCATGGGAAAGTAAAAAATCTTTGTAGCTGTTGAAATAGATGTGCAGACAGCATGATGTCACATATAGCAATGTGAAAGACCAAAGGTCAGTTCATGGGAAGTGATGCTTCACTTAAATGGGCATCTGAAAAAACAGATCCAGATGAAGATGATTATGTCCAAGACATAAACACAAGAAACAATGCCAAAACGAAGAATATTGTGATCAGATATGAAAAATCTTGAGTAAAAGGAGTAGAGATAAGACGAGAAGTGAACAAGAAATTGGAGACTGCAGGAAAAACTTCAGAAGAAGCTTGCAGATGGAACAACAGAGGTCAAATGCAAATCTGAGGAACAGTACTTTCACCAGATGGATGGGAAAAGGGAGTAGTGATCTGCAGTGCATAGGTAGTGATTGGTTGTTGCCAGGCATCCACAAGCCAAAGCGTGCTAAACTATTGACATGGGTCGAGGACAGAGGAGGACCCTTGCAGATAATACCATTGGAAAGCCCAAAATTCTGTTTAAAAAATAATGGTACAAGAAAAATGGGAGAGAATCAGAATTGTGGTTGAGTCTTTGATGTTCCAGGAATTTTACATGGAACAGCAGTGATCATGGATCATTATTGGGCTTGTGGATCCAAAGCATATATTAGTTTGCCGAAGAATTGGGGAGCTATCTGTACATTGGTGAATGTCCATGTTCCAGCATTGGTGATTCCAAAAAGTGATCTGAATATTGACAATTTCCCGAAACCAGATGCTCACCTAAGAAAGAAGAGATCTATGGAGCTTATGAAGAGAACGAAGAGGGACAAAGAGGGAAAATTATTTCTCTGCAAAATCCTTAGAAGCTTTCGATGCTATCTCCTCTGAACTTAGACTGTTCAGTCAGACCTCTTCAGCATTCATGATCTTGATGCCAAGAGTTCAGGTTGGAGAAAATACTAAATGGCTGCAGATAACCAGATGGGATTATTGCAGACCATCAACACAACCATAAAAGGATTTAATGCAATTAAGGAAGAGTTAAGAGCAATTCGACTAATGTCGCTCCAGAACAGATATGTCCTAGACATGATCACAGCTATGGATAGAGGTGTTTGTGCAAACATCGGTGAATCATGTTGCACATTTATACCATCACACGATGATGAAAATTGAACCTTAACAGAAAACTGACAAAACTACAGAATCAGATGATAGATGAAGTTGACAAAGTCGATGATGACAGTTGGTTTGAATCACTGTTTTCATGGCTTCCACAATGGATGGTGGGTGCATTCTAGTTCCTAGGAGCCCTGTTGGTGATGATATTGCTTGGATGCTGTGTTATCCAGCTAATAATCTCTCAGTACCAGAAAACTGCAAAAAGACCATAGGGATGAAAATCATGATTGATGGCAAGTCAGGATGAAAGCCTAAGGACCTGACTGACGAAGAAATAAGAGACTTTGTGAAGGCCAGCATTTATGCACCTGAAGGAACAAAGTGTTGGTATCTGAAGAAGCATAGAAAATATGTGGGAACATGGATCTATTTCAATCCAAGTGGAGAATGTCAACTAATGACATGGAACAAAGATGAGCACGTAAGATCAGCAGGATGCTTGAAGGGAGTCATAAAGATATGGACCCCAAAGGAACATTTCTGCAGATCTAGATGTCTAGATCCAGACGATGAAATAAAAGTGAATGCAAAGAAAGAAGTAAGAGTGGTTGATGAATCGCCCAAAGGGGGGAGTGAAGAGAAAGTGGCAAGCACCATCCACACTGCAACCACCCCATCCGTAGTACCAGGTATGTTCATGCCGAAATATGTGACGTATGGAGAACAGAAAAACTAGCAGAGAGCCGCAGTCGAGCTATGACCAGTGCCTATCAGATTAACAGCACCTATTGAAGTACCGACACCTAAGAAAACCTGGACAGTAAGGTGCCCATTGAGAAAACCATATCTACAGGCAAGACAAAATGACGTTTGTCAGAATGGAATACCCGAAGAAGCCAAGAAGATAAAGGAAGATGAATGGTGACATCATAAAAAATCATACTGACACACCTATAAAAGATATAATGACCTAAGAAGCCTCACAAAGAGACAAAATACTATGGATAAGTGACATCTTGAGCCTAAGGTGAAACAGTTGATGTCAAAATGCAGAAACATGTGCCATGTGCATGATGATGATATTCAGTTAGTTTAAACGTGTACAGATGCAAGAAAGCACAAGAAGCAAAGAAATTGTGAAGCTTGCTTATGCTTAGTAGTAAAATAGATTGTGGCAAGCACCAACTATACATATATACCTCAATAGCACTTTATAGATGAGTGAAAAATCCACTACACACATGAGCAGAATTGAACAAGGGTTACTAAAGGTCTCAAGAGGAGAGTATTGCAACAAACAAATCGAGAATTAAGACAGAGAGAAACCCAGTTGAAGGTAACCATGCCAAGAAGCCAAGGTCATATTGGGCTGAAAAATGCCAACAGTGGATACAATTAAAGAGAAAAAGAACAGAGTATCCTGTTCAGATAGGTCAAGATAAGCCACAGATGGTAGAAGACTGACAGAATTAAATCAAATAAATGGAAATACATGAAGAAGAGGCCATTTTCACAGTGTCCTAATCACGTAACAAGGCATGCAGGAAGGGATGAGACTTTCACATCTATGTATGGATCTCTGCCATACCCATACTCCTTAACCTTTCTCAGACCAAGAAGCAAACTCGAGCCCAAACTACAAAGAAGAAATTCACACATAACCACTGAGGTGATGAATGATTGTAACATAATTGAAGGGAAGCTGGGGTGCAGACAAACTCCCTGCACCTAGCTGGTTGTTCTGCATGCTGCTAGATGTAAGTGGAAAAGTATGAGTGGGGCTGATGCCAACCCAATCATAGTGCACCGTGTAATCTAGGGTCCTATATTGAGTAGAACCAATGGGACGTCGTACTTTTAGTGACGTTTATAGTAGCCATTTTGAAGGAAGGTCTTAGTTGCTCCACCTGACATTAATTATCTAATACCCTCTCCCCGTTACCACATACAGTTATAGTACCTATGTTAAAGTTACCTTCCTATAAGCGATCACGTTGCATGTTAGGTTTTTAAGATTGACCGTCAGTGATGATAAGTTTTTGATATAAATACTGTGTTTTTTCTGAAATTAAGTGAAGTTGAAGTGAGAAGGAAGATTGTGTGGTTGCTGATGTTCATTGTACTCCCCGTTTTTGTACTTGTCATTAAATGGACTCCCCTTGCCAAACTATTGAGTTGTCATAGTTATTTGGTGCAAGTTTATGAATCTGCATCCCCATCTATCTCGAGGATGCTGCTTCTCATCTTAAAGGGCTGTTTGGAGACCCCCAGTCAAATGGGCCAGCTTGGGTCCATCCAGTTCACCTGCATTCAATTACCACTTGAAACAAAATGACCATTTTACTGTTCTTAAATAAATCTGCTGTACATTTCCAAATCAGGTCATATTGTTGCCATTGTGTGCTAATATTCAGAATGTATCACATACTTTTAAAGGGTATTAAATCAGTTTAAATATGTTTCAGTCGTCAGATATAGACTGTCTTCATAAACATTGATTGATTGCTACATTTCATATAAAATACTCATCAAATAAGTTATTAATCAGTTATGGAAACATATCTCACTCTGACAGCACAGTCTGATCTATGACATTATTCCAGTGTTGAATAGAGTGTTGATCCATAAGAAAACAATGAGTAAATACCTTCATCAGGCTATCAAAGTCATGTATTTGTTTTCTTTTGTGTTATTTCACTACTTCCTCAGTCAGGGATGAAAAGACTTTGAAAATATGAAAGCATTACATCTTAAATAGTCCCTCGTGGTAATATTTTTTTTTGTTTGTTTATCTGTGCCTGGTTGTGTGCTTGTTTTGTAGTTTTCTTCAGGGAGGTGTATCTTGGCTGTTGAACTCTCCCCACACATTGCAGTCATAAAGGTTTGAATGGTAAGTGGGACAAGGGTCAGTGGAACTGAATAGAAGGGAAATACAGAAGACAAATGGAAAGGGAAACAAAAACACAGCCCACCCTTTTAGAGTGCTTTCAGGAAGGCAGGACGGGATGGGATAGTGTCAGTCATGGTAGTTGGAGTCCAGCTGAAACTCAATATATCAGACCTGTCCCTTTCAGGATCAGGGGTGGCACTATCATCCACACAGCATGCTATTGCCTCTAGAAGACTGAATGAGGGTGGCACAACTAGGCATGTGCTAGGGTTTCAACTTCTGATGTCCAGTGTGGTAAGTTTGCGTCAAATACCTTATCAGGGTTGTGTTACGTCACAATCATGAAAAAAGGATGGGGTTTGACTTGGAACTTGACAAGTCACTGGGAAGCTTTGGGTGGTTGGTTTTGGAAGGCCAGGCACAACCTCTTGTGTGGTCAAAGACCATGCCAGGGCAGTGTGACTAGTGTGCCCATGGCTACAGCCCGTGGCCAGTGACTCACAGACATGCTGTGAAAGTTGAGTTAACACTGGGCTTGGCTGAAGTCAAGACATTTTGAATATTTTGGGTGGATATATAGTGGCTGATGCATGGCCATGTTTTAGTTTTCAGTCATGTCCTTGATGATGTAATTAGTGAAGCCATATGTGATGTCATCAGTGTGCTCATGGGCTGTACGATAGGGTAGCTCAGGGTTTAGTTAAGGCAATTTGCAATATTTGCCAAAATGTCAAACCTTTTCTTAAAACCATCCTCTTAACTTCGATACATTTAAGTTGTTTTCATGTAAGTCAATAACCTGATTAGATGACAAATGCAAATCCTAATGGTTGACATTTGATCAAATGAGAACCAAACATCTCCATTATCATATTATACAAGGTCTGGTTTACCAACACAATCCTAATTTGGCATACAAAAAAAGGATGAAATGAGCTGTCCTGCTAGGCAACATGCCTGCTGCTACTGCAGGCTTACTATGAATATTATGGTGGATGTTTGACTGCTGGCATGGGTATAAAACCCCTGGCCATTTTTATGTGTTTAATAATAAAATGATGTGGGTAATTCCATCTTAGAAAAGATGCTCTCCTAACCAGATGCCCTTTCATCAAACTCCTTGCATTGTGTGCACCTGTCCCCTATTTCATCAGAATCCTGATCTGCAGAACATGCTCTTCATTGCACTGAGCAGGTTCAAAGGTCACAGATGCCCTGTCTGACAAATGCCATAACAGCAAAGTCCCTACAGTGCAGAGGCTGCATTCCAAGTCTGCACCTTTGTTCCAAAACCACATACTTATGATGCACTTTCACACTGATAGCAAATTATTCACTGTATATAAACCATACCTTAGTTTGGGGTTAGGTGGTTGATAATGTACCTAATCATTAAAGCCACATCTAATCTGTACAATACACATGACAACACTGTGAGGGCAAACCAGCCATACACAGGCTGCGTGTATTCTCCCTCGACTGTCTGTCTTGCTGCAACCACCAGGACAATAGCCATCCAGAGCTCTTTTGATTCTTTGTGAGGATGGGTAACAACTCCCTCCAGTAGTGCAGCCGTCAGAAGGAGCTGTCCTGGGAAATAGGATTCAACAAGAAATAGATGCTAAGGTTTTGAAAAGGGGATGGGTTAGTGTGTAGTTAGAGGGAGCTCAGCATAGTTGCAGAAATATTCCATCTTCCGTTTCTACTTCCTTCTTGTCTTCTACACGTCCTTTACCACAAAGTACTCTCTGTATGATGCAACTAGACAATGACCACTTTTCACAAGGACTAGGAATTGGATACCTTAAGGCGTGTTATCTTTCCTACAATCCCTTGTGGACTTCTCCCTATAAAATAGGCCGTCTCCCACCACTTCTTTAATTCACGATTGGACCATCCTGGACGTAAGGAAGAATGAATTAGCATGTCTTTTTTGAGTGTTGATCTTTCAACAGCACTCAGCCATTGAGGTGCAGAAGGAGTCGCCAAAGGATTGGCAAGCTCTGCGCTCTACACATGCATAGAGCACATTGGGGTTGATGCTTGCTGACAAACAAGGCTTTCCACTCAACTTGCAAGCCTCTTTAGACTGGTAGAGAAGAACCTAAATATACTCACATAGTTCTAGAACCCCATTCAGTGGGCATGACAGCAGCCTGAGAGCCAGAACAGAAAGGACCCCTGTTTGCATTGCATATAACCAGATCCCTGGATCCTGAGCTGGAACTAGAGATTGGCAACCCCCACCATCCAAAAAACTGTTTAGCTCCTGGTGATTTCTTAAAGGCTACCCCTGTTCTATCTAAACTTCGCTGGGAACAATTTAAGAGTTCCTATCCACTGACTTATTCCCCAGGAATGACTTAATGATTGTGCCTTTCAGACACTCAGTTCTTAAACTTTGCTGTTCCTTCAAGTCCCAGATAGTCGTCTCCCTAAGTCTACCTACCACTCACCATCTTTGCCTCCTATATTCCTTCCTCCTACTACACCCACCAGCTCCCCTCACTCTTGCTTACTTTTTCTTTACTGTACTTCCAACGGTCGTCTCTCTTTCCTCTCTGTACTACTTCTCCAATATTAATTAATTACTTTTTTATAACATGGAAGGAAGCTGGAGTGCTCAGAGGAAATAGTGGAAGAGCTCATACACAAGTCTTCTTCATCTTGTGCAGCAGGGCCTGATGGCTTGAACAAATCTATGTTCAAACAGAACCCAAAACAATGGGCATTCATTCTGAATAATGTCTGTCAAAAGATCCTAAGCACTCGTAACTTACCAATGTCTCAGCGTTCGTTGTTGATCATCCCGATTTTCAAAAAGGGCGTTCGCGGTGCGGCCACAAGTTATCATCCAATTGATTTGCTCGATGCTCCAGGCAAAATCTTCTCAAGATTAATATTGAGAGATTTTATCTTATGGACATGGACGTGTGAACAACACGATCCAATCCAGATGGGTTTTGTGGCCGGAAGGGGGACGGCTGTGAATCTGATCATCCTTAATGCCCTTAAAGCACAGACACACACTTCAAAACAACCAATCTATTTTGCGTTTGTTGATTTGCACTCTGCTTTTTTCAGTCTCGAGATTAAAACTAATGACAAAGTTGGTCAATGCAGAGTGTCTGGCATCGTTATGTGACATCATATATGCCTTACATTCGGCCACAACAATACAAATTAGGTTGTCCATGATGGGCCTGCTATCATCAACAATTTCAACAGCAAGCGAGCTGAAGCAGGGATGTGTTCTTGCTCCAGCACTCTTCAATTTTTTCATCCATGATGTGAAACAAGCTTTTGTGAATGTGTGTTGGGATTCTCCAAGAATGAATGAGATTGGCATTAGGGCCGTATGGTACGTGGATGACTTGATACTAGTTTCAAAGACCCCAATAAGGTTACAAAACCTATTGACAGCACTAAGTGTCTATCTTGATCACAATGAATTAATTATTAATCTGCAAAAAACCCAGATAGTGGTTTATGCACCTAGAAATATGAATAGAAGTAGGATGGACTGGAAGACTGAGAGTGCCGTTATAGAGACTGTTCCAAACTATGTATATCTGGGGCTGTTGTTTGATGGGATGCCACATGCCAATTCACAATTGAGAATAATTGAGCTCAAATTAACCACAGCCATATTGCAGGCAAGTTTAATCCTCTAACAATTTGGTACATTTTCCATTAAATCAGCTGTAATGTATTGGCTTCAGAAAGTAACTCGTACAATTCTATGTGGAATGGAGACTAATAAAATAATCTCAATGACATATCTTAATAAATCAGAATCCACATTTTCGAGACCTGTTCTTCAATCTACCCCAGTACCATGGCTGCGTTATGAGTTGGGGCTCACTTTGTTAATGGCAGTGTATCATTTTCGCCTGTGTGCCTTATTTCAAAAGTGTTTACTCTCTGCAAAGAATGATATTATTGTGACAACACTGTCAAATTACATGATGTGTTCATCACATGAATTTGTGCAGAAATTGACTAAATACATCATAGGAGTCTTGGCAAAGGCAGATTTAACAACTGACATTCTCATCAAAAACCCGGACCGAGCAAAAGACAAGATTTATATGATGGACTGGATTGAAACAAGAACACAATGCCTCACATATAAGGACTTTAACAAAGGTTGGTGTGCTCCCAAAAAGTTCAGAGATATAGAAACATATTTGTGCAGAGCTCCTTCACCAAAATTCAGAACTGCGATTCTACGCTTACACTTAAATCTGTATCTAACATGAGATGTGTTGGAGCGGAGGAAAATCATTAAGCCTAAAGATAATTACTGTTGTTTCTGTTCTGATTTGTTAGCTAAAGAAACATTGGAACACCTAATTGTGAATTGTCTGTCCCTTATGGAGCTGAGAAAGATACATTGTGATAAACATATGGATTATTGTGGTAGCATAAGCCCAGAAAATAGGTGGACGACGATTTTGGCAACCACTGTTATGAGTATCCGTATTGACACTCATTTTCTGAATGCCTTGAATTTGAATGATCAGAATGAGGTTTTGGTTAAGCAGTTGAATTACCTGCACTCAATATTAATGCCATCATGAGTATTTTAAGATTCATAAGCAATCAGCATGACATCTGATCTGAGATGGAATTTGTATTGTACGATTGTACGATTTTATGATGTGATATCGATTTGGCGTGTATGTCCAAATTTTTACTTTATTTAGTATGAATCCATTTCAAGGATGTCTAGTCAAATGAATGCGTATTCACAACATTATTGTTGTTGTTTTTTCTTTTAAATGTTATATTGTGTTGCTGTACAAATGAATTTGATATTAATGTATTAGTTTGAGTTGTTTGAAAGATTGTGAAATTAATGATTGAAAAAGTTGAGTAACATCAGCTAAATCAATCAAGAAAAAAAGAACTTCAGTCTTTTCTTAGTGACCATACTCTCCACTCTATCCATAATATACCTACCTACACAAGGGGTAACTCTTTGAATCTCTTACTCATGTCCAGCTCTCCCGCAGCCACTAATTGTACTGTCACAACTTCTCTAGATGATCACTCAGTTGTTTCCACCAACATCTCCTTTCCACAACTCTGACCTCTCCTCACCACTTGTCTCACCTATTACTAAAAGAACATTTAAAACTTCTGCATTTCCTTCCTTTCCCTCAGACCTCACTCTACTCCTTCAGAACTGAAGCCACTTCCACCAACACTGCCTTCTACAGCTTCCAATCCTTACTATATGACTCATTCTTCTCTCACTTTCTACTGCTTACTTACACTCTAAAGACTCAACATTCTCAACCATGGGTCACCCATCATATGCTCTCTCCGCACAGACATGCATTGGCTGCTGCTCAAATGGAGGCGTATCCACTTGCATGAGGACCTGCAACTCTACCTCTCTGCCCTGAAGTACTCTCTTCATAGAGCTAAAATGGAATTTGACCTCACCTTCATTTACTCTCACTCCAACCAACCTCACTAGCCAAAGGGCACCCTAAACTCACTCCTCATTCCTCCTACATCTATGACTATCAACATCACTCTCAAAGCTAATGACCTGGCAGAATACTTTGCTGCAAATATTTAAAAAAATAGATCCTCTCTCATGTCCTTCCTCACACTCAACCTACTCTACCATCATCCTCTGCCTCTATGTCCCCCTTTAGTCACACTAATACTGAAGAAGTCCTATCTATCCTGAATAAGGTTAACCCCTCTTGTGCCCCATCAGACCCTGTTGTTCCTAAGCTAGTCAAGCTTAATACCCCTTTAGTGGCTTCTCACATCGCTGAACTTTTCAATCTGTCCTTCGACTCTGCTTGATTTCCCTCAATTTTCAAAACATCTATGGCAATCCCTCTCCTAAAAAAGCACTGGCTGACCCAAAACCAACATCTAACATTTGCCATTTCGCTCTCCTTCCACACTACTATCAAGTGCTCAAAAGGGTTGTGTTCAACAGTATTACCAATTTCATAGACATCCAAAAGATTTGAGACACCCCACAAGCAGGTTTCTGGTCTTGTCGCTCCACAGAAAATGCTTTCATGAATATGTCCAATTTCATGTCTCTGCTAAACACGCAAACCTATCCTCTATCCTAATTCTCCTTGAACTGTCTTCTGCCTTTGAGACTGTAGATCACTCTGATCTCCTTAATAATCTCTTTCTTCTTGGGATTGATCCCTTTCCTGCATTGAATCCTACCTTGCACCTCACCAATTGCCTTTCTCCTGGAGCAACCACACCACCAACTGTTGGTGAGCCAAAATGCTCTGTGTTGGGTCTGCTCCTCTTAACATTCTACACCTCTACTCTTGAGGCACTAATCTCCTCCTTTGTAATCTCATACCAAATCTTCACAGATGACTCATAGATCGTCTTCTCTTTTCCTGAACTCTACTCTGATCTCTCTATCAAAATTTACAACTGTCTCTCTGCCATTAAATATTGGATGGCTTTGCACTCTCTGATGTTAAACTCTACCAAAACATGCTCTCTCATCTCTTCCTCTGCCTAACCAGGTCCCACCTGACACTCTCCCCTACTCTTCCTCAGCTAGAAGCTTTGCATCATCTATGACCCTTCTCACACTTTCTCTAGTTTTAACACCAAAACTGAAATAGCAGCTTACCTTAACCTCCTAAATATTAGGAAAATTGGGCACCTCCTTCCTTTCAATACCGCGAAGCATCTCCGAACCACTCATGCCTTATGTAAATTGGACTACTGTTCCTGCATCCTCTTTGGTCTCCCTAACTATGCTTTCTGTCCTTTCGACAAGATCATTAACTCTGCAACCAGGACTCTCTTTGAACTCCCTCACATCACACCTACCTCCTCGTACCATCACCAGGCTGATGATGGAAAACAGGTACAGATTAAAATGTCTTCTCCTGGTTCACAAATCTATCCAGAATAAGGCACCACTGCATCTATCTTCCTCTATACAACTCTAAATGCATTCTTGTAATCTCTGCTCTGCCTCCTCACCTACCCTTGTGGTTCCTCACCTTGCCTGTGCTCCCTTTTGCTTCTGATCTTTCTCTCTTTGTTCAAAACCAAACTAAAAGCCCACATGCTCACATCTGAGATATCCTCTTAACATACCTCTCATCTGCCTTCTAGCTAAAATCTTTCACTTGCCTCTAACCTGCCTCTGTCCCTCACTTTTTGTCTCAGGCCCTTAAGCTTCTCTTGTTGCAGGACAGATCTGGTTCACTTGCCTGCCAGGTACTGTGACTATGAAGATGTTGACTGCCTCTTCTTTGTTTCCCACCAGCCAGCCTGAGTGCTCCCCCTACCTCTAGAGAGCCTTGAAGTGGGTTCTGGACTGTCCAGAAACACCAAAGTCTCAATCTTCCTCTGGGCAGCGCAGTATTCCCTTCACATGCTTCCCATGCTTCCTAGGCTTCAGGAACACCAGAAGCTTCTCTCTGCCAGCTCGCCTTCTGCTCCTTCCAGTCTGTACTGACACTGGTCCTTTCAGCTCCCTTCATATCATCCTGGGCTGCTTCCTTCTACCTCACTGCACTGTGCTGGCTCCTGCAGCTCCTCCAGGGAGGACTAGAAAAATGCTTCCTGAGTCTATCTTCCTTTTCTACTTTACAATGACCAATGAGCAGCCGGCAACAACTGGAATGCTCATTGTGGTTCTAAAGAGTATGCTTCATGTCTCTGCTGCTCCTCTTTGTCTGCGTACTTATTCCAAGTTGTCTACACCACTCATGTTGGTTCTGTGGGGCACTCTGCATTGCTGCATGCATCTTATTTGTCTCAGTGGTTGTCTATAGTAAATCTTTCAACTCCTCCTTATTCTTCCTAGTCTTATGTATTTCAACTCTTGATCTCCCTTGGGTCAGTTGTGCTCTTCATAGTCCCCATAATTTCTAGGGAAATGGTAGGATGACTAACTCAGGCCCCTCTTAGGGAAGGGGTGTTGTTAAAGTTACTGGAATGGGTCTAAAGTCAAATGATTGTTGGGGATACTGTGTTCTCCCAATATAGTAATAACTGGTCGCACAGGGGGCTTCCCCTCACATGAGATCCACCTGCTGAGTACCACCTCCAGGGGTCTATTAGGCAGCAGCCTCACCTCCCTGGCCTCATGGCAAGGGGCCTACCCTATGGAAGCAGTGACAATACACAATGTCCACTTATGTATTTCACCAGTGGCTCTTCCATTTACTCCCCTCCATACCCTGGTCATAATGTCCATCAAACTGAACCCATTATAAGAAGCTCACTGCTTTCTGCCAAATCTGATTTCTCGTCAAAAAACATTGTTTTTCCCTGTATGTAAATACGTAAATACATATATGTTTCAAAACAAACCTTTGATAAACTCAACCTAGGAAGTGGGGAAAGTCAAACAATACCTCTCAAACCACTTCTATGAGAACATTTTGACGGAAAGTATATTTCTGTAAATGGGATTGTAGATCTGGAAATCAAAATTGTGTGACACTATGCTGATAATTGAATATTGGGTAAACTGTCAGAGTTTAAGTTCAGAGTGAACATCACAGTATTCCGTAATAGTATTAATAATAATATTCCAACTAAATCAATTAATCCACTCTGATTGCAACATGTTTTCATCATTTTGATTAGCAAACATTGTTGATTATCAATGAGCCATTGATATGATTGTGACAAAGACTGGAGAATTATTTTGTCATTACTGATTATGTTTTAGAATATAAATAATTACAATATTCCATTTTTAAGTTCGCACACTGTTACAAGTGAAGAAAGAGATGTATAGAAAACATGGTCAAAATAGTTTACCTTGATTTTTGGTGAGTGTTTGAGGCAACCCATGTGACATTTTATAACTATTTATAATGGTATTATGATTAAACAACAAACAACATAGAGACTTTTGGGGAAAACTTATATTGTGACAAAAAGTTTGAATGTCTTATATTGTATGACCCTTACCTTACAGGAACAAACAGAACATCTATCCTCCTCCAAAATCCACACCTGCCCATTACGCTTCAAACCACCTTCATGTGGACAGTCTCCAGTGCAGGATGGACCTGAGGGACAAAGGCAGTCAAACCCCCCTTCCAGGTTTATGCAGGCAGAGTCGTTCCAACACGTGTGGATCCGTAAGGCACATTCATCAATGTCTGTAAGAAACAGTCAGTTTACAGAGTTGTTAGTTAAGATTACAGAGAGACCAATGCTTGTTTTATCTTGAAAGCAGAGGACATCTTTGTGAGCAACACAACAATAGATTGCCCCCATGATCTAATACATTTGTTTGCAGGACAATTTGGGGATGTTAAACACTATAGTGTATATATTAATGGAAACACATAGTTAAAGGGATGCTATGGTTACAAGTAAAATCAAAAACCCCCAGAAAACCTCCAGTTATGGTAAGGTAAGCAAACTGAACTCACGCCACCACCATGCACTGCTAAAACTAACACCCAGTACATCAAGTCCTTACAAGTGGTTGTGGGTTTTTACCAGGATACCCTTAATTTTCTACATGTTCCTTACATCATACTGACCCCCCCCCTCTGCCCTCATTGTGATTATTGTGGAGTCTGCGGACCACGCGCATGTCCGCTGACTTTGGACAATGATATATCCTGCTATTTACAAAGACATATACATGAACCAATAAGAGATATATGTAATACATTCAAAAATAAACAGTTATATGAATTCTGTTCTTCAGAAACCACAAGTATGTTTTCATGGGGTGCACAGTATAATGGAATGCACCAAGCACAAAGCTTAACTGTACACCTAATAGTACCACCTCAGTGGAACCTTGCTTACACACTGAGAAGCACCTGGCAGTTATTCCAGAAGAAGCTCTTAGAAAATAGTACGTACACTGTATTTCTTTCTCTATAATTACCATTTGTTATGTATACATAATGTATAAGAAATAGTACTATTGTTTTCTTTTAAAAGAAATGTTAAGCACACTGGACTGGTTGGAGGAACATTTCCCCAATGACAAAATGAGTGAAGAAAACAGGTGTAATTGTATACAATACATTTTTTTAAACAAACTTTGTTCAAATCTGTTCAAATATCACTATAACATGCTTTTCTTTTCAAAGTACATAGTGGGAAGGAGGAAGCAGGCCCGATAGACATGTTAGTGAACCTGAAGATGTGCCCAGACAGCCCACAACTCCAAATTCACGGAATTAACTGATGAATGAAGTTATGATCAAGAATGGACACATTAAATAATAATTTTATTCATTTCATGACATTCGTGAAAAATAATGTGACGTAAACTTTGCCCCTGTCCTGCGGACACTTGTACGCATTGACACCACATCTCACTGTGCCCCGGGCACTGCGCCTGTCCAGACATGTATCACACTTTTAATTAGTTTGGGGTCTCTGCCCCTGTCTTGCGAGCACTGGCACCCATGCATATATCATTGCCCGCCCAATAGGTGTCCGCAGGTGAGACGTCATATTCCAAGTTCGACAACGTCATCATATGACTGCACCCACCTGTCACAACAGAGGTGTTCGCGGACAGTGTCCGTACCACTGGACAGTTTAAAAAACTGCATTTTAGGCCAATCCTGGGTGTCTCAAGCTGAAATGTTACACTGGCAGAGCTCCTAGACTGTGTCTTAGTTGATCTGGCAACTTTTAAAAGTGCCATTTCTGGCTCGATATTGCACAGACAGTTGCACTGTGTGCGGACAGCCCCTCTGGAGGGACCCACCCATTACTGCTCCTCATTCTCAATTTGGCTGTCCAGTAGAGAAGACCTGCTGTTTTGTCTGTGCTTGTTGGAGACCACAATGGAATCTGCTATTGCAACTGCAATTCCCCCACCACCACCATCCGGAGGGCCTGGAGAGGGGAACAGGCGTGGTGATACAGAACAGGACCACAAGGAAGATGAAGATGAGGTACTGCAATTTCCTCTCTCCAGCTCCCTTTGTGAGTCCTGGGTGTGCCAGCTCTTTACCACCATTGGGGGTGTCCCAAAGGCTCGGGCAAACAAGGTTCAATGCACTGAGTACAAGGTTGTACTCATTTGCGGAAAATCAGGTCTGCACTCCTAAGGGACCACCTCCATGTGGCACCACCTCAAGTCCAATCACAAGCGAGCAGTGCCAAAGGACATACCTTTCTAAGGGACGACTAGGCTGACGCCCACTACCTTATTCTCATCATCTGCTCCTGTATCCACAAGGGACACTGCTGTGGGGCAGCGGGTCTCAGCGGAGGCCTCAGTGGCCATAAATAAGTACAGCAACACACTGCTCTGTAGGGGGGAGCAGTTTCAGAGTTCTTTCGAGGCCAGTGTCAAGCAACACAAGAAACACTGTCACCTACCTGATTAAGGCCCACCCAACTCCCTCTCTCCACCTGTCCCTTCGTCCCTGTGGTTGGTGCCACTTACCACCCCTCTCTTGTCGCTCCTGGGGAAAAAAAGCCCAAAATAATATAAAACACAAAAAAACACAAAAAAACTGTTCCTTTAGGAGCCACCTTTCACAGTTGAAAAATCAAAGTAACAAAAAATGTTACAGGCTCCTACACAGCCTGTGGAGTCCGCATACAGCTTAGTAGTCTGTCGACATCAGAAAAATGTATCTGGTGGTGGAATCAACAATATGTAACTCTTTTCCTTGGGAAAGTGGTGGCTCTGAAAATAATCTTTTTTTAATTTTTATTTTTGTAATTTTGTTTCAATTTTTAAAGTAAACTGACAAACATGTTACTAAACTGAACTATTTCTTTAAACTTGCAAAAAAGTAGGAATTTTGTTTTCCTGGTATTTCCATGTATTTCGTTTTGCACCTACTGATAAATACTTTGCATATTTACAAAAACTGCTTCAAAGAATTATGAATGTTTTGCAGATAAATCTGATTACCCGCATTAGTAAGATGTACGCCATCTCTGTGGAAAATGTTGGCAATGTAAAATGTAGCATTTTCATTATTGAAAGACGTGTCGGGCCAACATCTCCCAAAAATGCAAACACACAGCTTTGTTGACATTGCACATCACTTTCTCTATTTTTGGACCAAATTAACTCAAGCACATCCAAATCTGTCTCTGGGCAATGCAAGAGAAAATCAGTTTTGAATTGGTGAACATTTGCTTCAATTTGCCAAATGTCTCCTTCATTGCAAATTGCAGTGAAGTGCCAGTCACATACCCTAAACTGTTCCCTCCACAATGAACAATGATAATGTATGAATGTTTCAGTGTGACCATATTTACACAAAATGGGAGCAAGTCCACACACTTCATGCTGGGCACACCATACCATTCTACATGAACATCACCAAATGCAAGATTTTCAGCCACTCCACAGTGCTGAGCATACACCTTCAGCCAATGGATCCACTTGTCCCCCAAAATCCATACACTCTGCCTCCTCAAACACATAGCCATAGCCATAGCCATCTGCAGTCCACTCAGAAAACAAAGCTTCTGCAAGACTCTCTTCTTGTATAACACACCAGGAAACCTTATTAGCTAATGACCTGGGCTGCACAGCCCCATTTCCATGCCTTACACCATTAAAAGTCCTGGATATGGCACGTGCCGTCTGTGGACAATTGTGGTGTCCATGGAGAGATCGCCCAATTGAAGGGGGTGGGAGCGAAATTAAATACAATGTTATTTAATCTTTAGGGGTGGCTCTGAGAAGAACATTTTATTTGTTTTTATTTTCAGTTTGAATTTTTTTAGGGGCTTTTTAGTTTTTCTTTTCCTGCAACTACTTTTCACTTGCAGTCCACATTATTTTCACAGGGATTTTCTGAGTGCATTTTGAACGTTTTGGAGAAACATTTAATTACCAAAATCAGTGAAAGTCATGCCATCCATCAGAAAATTATGTACACCATCTGGCACAATGTTTCTCTTTGGAAAATATGTCATCCAAAAGCCATTCAAAAATGAACATACCCCTTTGTTTGCAAGGCACCTTCCTGCTTCTTGTTGGGTACAAAACACATTGGTGCATCTCCATACTGCCTTAGGAAGTATGTGTGAAAAGATTATCTTTCCATATGGAAATAGTTCCATTAATGCTTGCAGCTTATGTTTCAATGGCATCTGAAAAGATATTGTACTGATGTAGCCCAAACTATGTCCTCCACAATGTACCACAATGAAAACTGGACATTGAAAATGAGACATGTTTTTGCAATCTGCAAATAAACTCTCCCAGTTTTGGCCTGGGACACCATACCAAGAAACCCACACTCCCTCCAATACAATGTTAGCAGGAATGCCACAGATATCTGTGTACCTTTAAAGATTCAGCATCCTAGAATCTCCCACCATCCACAGAGTAAGCCCTCTCAAAACAACAACCTCAGCCATCTTCCCTACCCACAGAAATGAAAATAACTGCTACTCTCTCTTCCTATGAATCACAACTGTTCGTGTCTTGGAGCGGAAGGAAAACCCTATTCCGAGCTTAACATGCTTGAGGTATGGATCTTCATCTAATACATTGTATGTCTATCACTGCACCCGTATCCCCATTGCTCAAACGAAGATGTAAGCTTCTAGTATGGGAAGAACTGGCTAGATCATACCGGCCTATTATGGCTGCATAGACCTTCTAGCATAGTTAATATTAGGGCCTGCAAAGGTTGGCTCTATTCCAGTCTGCATGATCAATATCCACACCTCCCCTCGCACTGCCCCACAGTAGCCAGCTAAAAATACTCACTGTCCCAACTGCATGAGTCTTAGTGTTATGCGTCATATCCCTAGCACTCTTGTCTCCACGCAGTATAATTTGTGACATACCCTGGGACCCCGCTCACTCATAATTATCATGCCCTTGGCATACCCAGCTATATTGCCCTTGCATATTGTGAACTGCCTATGTTTGAGAACCCCCTGCTCACCTGTACACTGTCCTGTAGGCCCAATTAGCTATAAATTAAACTTGCCTATTGTGAACTGACTATGTTTGAGAGCCCCCTGCTCACCTGTACACTTCTTTTAGGCCCACTTAGCCTTACGTTGAATCTGCCTATTGTGAACTGTTTATGTTTGAGAGCCCCCTGCTCACCTGTACACTGTGATGTAGGCCCAATCAGCTATAAGTTAAACTTGCCTATTGTGAACTGCCTATGTTTGAGAGACCCCTGCTCACCTGTACACTGTGCTTTTAGGCCCACTTAGCCTTAGTCGAATCTGCCTATGGTAAACTGCCTATGTTTGAGAACCCCCTGCTCACCAGTACACTGTGCTTTTAGGCCCACTTAGCCTTAAGTCGAATCTGCCTATTGTGAACTGTCTATGTTTAAGAGCCCCCTGCTCACCTGTACACTGTGCTTTAGGTGCCTATGTTTGAGAGTCCCCTGCTCATTTGTACACTGTGCTTTAGGCCCAATTAGCTATAAGTTAAACTTGCCTATTGTGAACTACCTATGTTTGAGAGCCCCTTGCTCACCTGTACACTGTGCTCTTAGGCCCACTTAGCCTTAAGTCGAATCTGCCTATGGTGAACTGCCTATGTTTGAGAGCCCCCTGCTCACCTGTACACTGTGCTTTTAGACCCACTTAGCCTTAAGTTGAATCTGCCTATGGTAAACTGCCTATGCTTGAGAGCCTCCTGCTCACCTGTACACTGTGCTTTAGGCCTAATTAACTATAAGTTACATTTGCCTATTGTGAACTGCCTTTGCTTGAGAGCCTCCTGCTCACCTGTACACTGTGTGTTAGGCCTACTTAGCTATAAGCTAACCTTGCCTATTGTGATTGCCTATGCTTGAGAGCCTCTGTTTCACCTTACACTTTGTGCTTTAGACCGACTCAGCCATAAGTCGAATCTGCCTATTACAACTCACAGCTCACTGCTAAATATGCCAGGCCATAGCATCTTCTACATCCCCACGCTACTAATCATCCTACAACTGATCTTTAACCTAGCAATCAATCCTAATGGAACCCTCAAAGATGAGAACAGTTCCCTCCCATTCAACCCTGCTATCATGGTGCTCATGCCCAGTAGTCTTGCCCTTTCTAATCACCAGTCCTCAGGAGACTACACTATGGTCCCTTGCACCACACCCAATAGAAATCTTAAATACGTGCCAGACTTCCCCAAATTTACGAGCCTCTAACTAGATCTCTACAACCTTCTAACAAGAAAACCAATTGCGCCCACATTACGACACCCACCACAGTCACAAGGCCTGCCACCCATTCCACCTCCTGCGCCTCTGACAATTATACTACTAGACACCTCTCCAAAGCTTCTGCTCCCAACAGCCCTACCTCCTGCTTAACTGAAATCAAAGCAGACAATCAATCCCTTAAAGGAGCTCTCCTTAATTCTAGGTCTCTGGTGGCTCATGTCATTGACATAGCCGACCTAATCACAGAAGACAGTCTAGAATTCCTAGCCATAACGGAATCCTGGCTACATAATGACGCAGCACCGGCACTCTCGACTAGCCGTCCCAGCAGGGTATACTATTTCTAGACAAGAAAGAAGTGGATCCTGAGGCAGAGGAATAGCTATCATATCAGAGAGAATATATCTATGAGAATAGTTGCTCCACAATACCTGTTATCATGCGAATCCCTCTCTATTAAATTACCCTTAAATAATTCCCAATCACTTACCATGCATGTAATATATAGACCTCCTGGTCCCATTGGCACATTTGAGGAGGACCTGCATAACATACTCACCAGTGATCTCAAACCCACCTCCCAAGTACTGTATCTTGGTGACTTTAACTTAGGCCTTAATGATCCCTCGGATAAACAGGCCCTACAAATAGCAAACTAACTCAATACATTAGTACTAACACAAAAGGTGAATGCCCCTACCCATATCAAGGGCAGAACCTTGGACTGGATAGCTGACTACAACTGCTCAGCCACTATCACCTCTATCTCTCCCCTATCCTGGACTGACCACTCGCTCATATCCTTTTTTTTTGACACTTTATTTTTGGTATTTGCAAAACAGAAAAAACAAAGTCATAACCAAACATACATGGAAGTGACTGTACCTTTGCACCCGCCTCCCCTTCCTCCCGCCCCCCCTCTCCTCCTGTTCACTCCCCACACCCGAGCCTGAGTCAGTAAAATTCCGCCGTTGAGTACAGCAGTCGTACTGGGACGTGTGTCTTTGGGACCCTTTTGGGATTCTGGGGTTGCACTTCTGGATGAGTCTTTGCTTTCGGTGGACAACAAATAAGCGATATATGGGCCCCAGATGTCGGGAGGTCGAGCATGCAGGGGGAGAAGTTTGATGAAGTTCACCTCTGTGTCGTGACAATATGATACGTCTTGTAGCCATTGCTGAGCTGTAAGTATAGGTCCTTTTCCCCAGGCCATTGCTATTCTTCTACGTGCCAACAATAGCAGCGGCCCTCCCAGCTTGCGTACTGCATGGGGGAGGTATTTAGTGAGCCCTAATAGAGTAATCTTGGGGTCTGGTTCGATGAGTGTGTCTACAATTGCTGATGTTTTTTCCAATATTGAAACCCAGAAGTGTTGTATCGGTGGACAGGCCCATGCGAGATGGATAAAGTCCGCTGACGGATTACCACAACGGCCACATTGTGGGGGAGTCGCGGGATGGTAGTGATGAATTCTGGCAGGGGTATGGTATGCCTGGTGAATGAATTTCAGGTGAATTAGTTTGTATCTCGTGTTTAGTGATACTCTCTGCGCCTGTGTTAAAATATAATCTCAGTCCTCATCTGGGATGGGGCCTGGAGCGCTCTTTCCCATCGCCCCCTAGATGCTGTCGGGTTCGGGCGGTATCTGCTATGACAGACTTTTATAGCATTGAGACCAGCTTACCTTCCCCCTGTGATTCAATAACCCCGTGGAGTAGCTGCCAGGTCTTGGGCTGGTGGGGAAACGAGGGTAGTATGGTTTGTAAGGTGCCTTTGAGGCAGAAGTAGATGAATGTGTCTAGGGCAGTGGAGGCCCCGCAAGTTTTGGCCTGTTGGGGGGTAAGGAAATGCCCGTCTATGAAGAGGTCTCCTATACACTTACATTTTAGCTTGTCCAGCCATGTCAAATAGACTTTTTCCGCGGACAGCGGGACCCCGGGACTGGATTTTACCGGAAGTAGGGGAGAAAACCTGGTCTGGACTTTGGATTTCAGCGCTATTTTTTTCCATATGGTAATGGTGGTGAACATCGGGTTTAGGGAGTGGTGTGGGGTTTGTGTCGTGCCTAAAATCGCGGCTCTGAGCAGATTCGGGGATGCCAAGGCCCGCTCAAGTTGGACATGGGGACGAATGAATTGAGTAGCATACCAGTGCCCCAGAAATTCGACTTGTGCTGCCCAGTAATATCGTTCTACGTCGGGAAGAGCTACCCCACCTTTTTTAACTGGCTGAATTAATGTCTTATAGGCTATTCTGGCTGGTTTACCCACCCAAAGCAGTTCGAGAATCATGCTCCGTAGTCGTTGGAGATGTTTTTGGGGCGCTAGGAGAGGGATATTTACAAATAAATAAAGAGGTTTGGGGAGTATCACCATTTCTACCAGCGAAACCCGACCACATAGAGTGAGTGGTAATGATTTCCATCTCTCCACTTTCACCTGCAATGATTGAAACACTTTGCCGTAGTTATCTTGGAACAAGGTTGGTGATCACTGGCTAAGTGGATGCCCAGGTAGCGCACATTAGAGTTTTCCCATTTGAAGCCATAGTCATCTTGGAATTGTTGGGTCTGCGAATATGACATACTTACTGTGGTTGACCTTTAATCCGGAGAAGTTGCCGAATGTTATTATATCGCTTATTACTGGATTTAAGTTTGTTAACGGGTCACGTATAAAAAGGGCGATATCATCTGCGTATAGTGAGATTATTAGCCTATGGGGACCGAAGGACAGGCCTCTCTGTATATGCCGTGCCCGAAGATCTGAGGCTAGTGGCTCCATCACCAGTGCAAAGAGCAGGGCGGACAGTGGACACCCCTGCCTAGTCCCCCTCTGGAGGTTGATTGCCCCCGATCTAGTTTTCCCTAGGATAACGTTTTAGCGGGGTTGATTATACAGCAAGGCTACTAGATGGAGGTACCTTTTGCCCAGGCCCATTCTCTGTAGGATTTCAAAAAGGAATGGCCATTCGATTGAGTCAAATGCCTTTTCGGTGTCTAAAAGGACTGCCACCGCTTGGTGTGTGGGATCTAATGCCTCCATGACCCCAAACATGCGTGTTATACCAAATGTTGTATTGTGGCCTGGCACAAATCCGGCTTGGTCAGCTAGGACCATTGCTGGCATCAGGGGGATGAGTCTGGAAGCAAGGATCTTGGCCAATATTTGTTATCTAAGTTGATCAGAGATATTGGCCTGTATGAGTCGCATTCTTCCGGTGGTTTGCCAACTTTATGTAGTAGTATCATGTTTGTTTCTCGGAGGGTCGGAGGGAGTGATACAACCTCAAGCGCCTCCTCATAAACCTGTTGTAATAGTGGGGCAAGAATGGGTGTGTATGCTTTATAGAACTCTCCTATAAACCCATCTGGGTACTTGGTAGATCTTTAATGACCAGGAGGATTTCTTCTATTGTGATTGGTGAGTTTAAGGGTTCCCTTAACATGGCCTCCACACAAAATAGTTCTATATCTGCCAAGTAGTGTGACAGTTCCTTCTGGGAGGTGCTGAATTTGGTCCCATATAGGTTCTGGTAGAAGCTGCGGAAGGATTCCGCTATTTCCTTTTCGGTATGCACTAGGGTGCCCTGGGGATTCCGAATCCGCTCAATTTGCGCAGGCTTACGGTCCGCAACTATCAGCCTTGCAAGAAGGGCGCCTGGCTTCTGACCCTCCCTGTATTGACGGACTCGATGGCATTGCGCTAAGAATTTCAGTTCTCTGTCCGCCGCTGCTCTGAACTTGTCGAGTTCGGTCTTCAGCGATGCCAGCACCTGCGGT